>NC_081552.1:241561042-241778542 GCF_963082655.1 Stomoxys calcitrans | reverse complement strand
ATTTAGGGTCTCAAGCCCATAAAAGCCACATTAATTATCCGATTTTGCTGAAATTTGGGACAGTGAGTTGTGTAAAGCCCTTCGATATCCTTTATCAATTTGGCTCAGATCGGTCCACATTTGGATATAGCTGCCATATAGACCGATCCTCCGATTTAGGGTGTAACGCCCATTGTAGCCGAATTTGCTGAAATTTGGGATAGTGAATTGTGTTAGGCCCTTCAACACCCTTCTTCAATTTGGGCTAGATCAGTAGAGATCTGGATATAGCTCCCATATAAACTGATCCGCCGACTAAGGGTCTTTGGTTCATAAAAGTCACATTTATTGTCCGATCTGAAATTTAGGACAGTGAGTTGTGTTAGGCCCTTCGGTCCCGATTTGGATATAGCTGTCATGTAGACCGATCGCCGATTTTGGGTCTAAGGCCCATTAAAGCCACTTTTATTGTCAGATTTTGCTGAAATTTGGGACAGTAAGTTTTGTTAGGCCCTTCGACATCCTTCTTCAAATTGACCTAGATCGGTCCAGATTTGGATATAGCTGCCATATAGACCGATCCGCCGATTTTGTGTCTAAGGCCCCTAAAAGCCACATTTATTACCCGATTTTGCTGAAATTTGGGACAGTGAGTTGCATTAGGCCCTTCGACATCCTTCTTGAATTTGATCCAGATCGGTTTAGATTTGGATATAGCTGTCATGTAGACCGATCGCCGATTTTGGGTCTAAGGCCCATTAAAGCCACTTTTATTGTCCGATTTTGCTGAAATTTGGGACAGCGAGATGTGTTAGGCCCTTCAATATCCTTCTTAAATTTGGCCCAGATCGGTCAAGATTTGGATATAGCTGCCATATAGACCGATCCGCCGATTTTGTGTCTAAGGCCCCTAAAAGCCACATTTATTACCCGATTTTGCTGAAATTTGGGACAGTGAGTTGCATTAGGCCCTTCGACATCCTTCTTGAATTTGATCCAGATCGGTTTAGATTTGGATATAGCTGCCATATAGACCGATCCGCCGATTTTGGGTCTAAGGCCCATAAAAGTCTCATTAATTATCCGATTTTGCTGAAATTTGGGGCAGTGAGTTGTGTTAGGTCCTTCCACATCCTTTTTCAATTTGGCCCAGATCGGTCGAGATTTGGAAATAGCTGTCATATAGACCGATCCGCCGATTTAAGGTTTTGGGCCATAAAAGGCCCAAAGGTCCGATGTCACCGAAATTTGAGATAGTGAGTTATGTTAGGCCCTTCGACATTCTTCTTCAATTCGGCCCAAATGGGTCCAGATTTGGATATAGGTGATATATAGACCGATCCGCAGATTTAAGGTTTTGGGCCACAAAAGGCGCATTTATGTCCGATGTCGCCGAAATTTGGGACAGTGAGATAAGTTAAGCTCCTTGATATATTTCTGCATTATGTCACAGATCGGTCCACATTTGGATATAGCTGCCATATAGACCGATCTCTCTATTTAAGGCTTTGGGCCCACAACTCACTGTCCCAAATTTTGTCCGATTTTGCCAAAATTTGCGACACTGAGTTCTGTTAGGCCCTTCGATATCCTTTTCAATTTGCCTAAGGTCGGTCCAGATTTGGACATAGCTGCCATATAGACCGATCTCTCGATTTAAGGCTTTCGGCTCATAAAAGGCGCATTTATTTTCCGATTTTGCCAAAATTTAGGACAGTGAGTTGTGTTAGGCCCTTCGATATTCTTCTTCAATTTGGCTCAGATCGGTCCAGATTTGGACATAGCTGCCATATAGACCGATATCTCGATTTAAGATTTTGGGCCCATAAAAGGCGCATTTATTGTCCGATTTCACTGAAATTTTACACATTGAGGTCAAATAAGGCTTTTCGACATCCGTATCGTATATGATTCAGATCGGTTTATTTTTAGATATAGCTACTTAAAAAAATCTTTTGTTATACACAATTGAACAATGACTTGTACTTATTAGTTTTTGGTTGAAATCGGAACATATTTCGGTATAGCTGCTATGGGGCATAAATTATGCATTTTTCACTGGATTGTGACGAAAGGTGGCTTACATATATCCCGAGGTGGTGGGTATCCAAAGTTCGGCCCGGCCGAACTTTATGCCATTTTACTTGTTTATATTGTATTTAGATCGAATCCAATGAGATACTTGTACAACTGACTCATTCATTGGCTATGGAAATTAGCAAAAATCATGTTTTCCACAACTTATTCCCGGTAGTTGTGAGAATTTCGTTTAACTATTTGGCGTTATTATTATTTTTATTTGTTGAAAAACTTAAAATAGATAATTAGACAGGTCAGGCAATAGCCTGTTGAATATCAATTCCATGTATCTGTTCTAAAATCATGTCACGATTTTAATAAACTGGCATGCTGAAAATTAGACGGTAAGTTGTTTTGAGAAAAAAGGGAGGCAACAACAAAATGTACACAAAGCAAGATAGAATCAGCGCAAAAAATAGAATGTGAATTTTTCACTCAATTTTCCATTGGTTTCAGTTTTCCTATGAAGATAGGAAAACCTATGAACATTACAGTACAAACGTCAGAAAAATGGGACACATATTGAATGTCATAAGAGAACATTGCCAACAAAAATGTGGCCAAAATAGTTGTGTCTTCTTCATGCCTAAAAAATCAAATCGTATGATGTGTTTATCGCAAAAAGAAGCTGAATGAGGTTATTTTCCATTTAAGTGAGTTGAGTGCACTGGCACAATATGTGGTGTAAACAACCCAAACAAATTTTCAGCTTTGGTAATACCCTATCTTACACTGAAGCTATAACATTGACAAGGGATAACTTTGAGCACTACAAAGGCTGGAACTTTGAGCCCCGATTTGTGTGGTGCCATCGTTATTACGGGAAGCTTAGCTAAGAGCTACCGGGAGCGTCCACAAGTTGCGAATAGTGGAAAGCTTCGTTGTTATGCGGAGTAGCTGCAAATGCGGCCCCAGGCAGTCAGCGATTTCGAGAGGAGGGTCTCAGTGAGGTGGCACTGACTCTTACTTAAATACTGGGCACCTATGATACTCGATAAGACTGGGCGAGTTATTGGCGCCTTTAAATAACCAATGGCCAACATCAGCGTATGTTCCTGATCTTGGAGCAAGCTGCCAGGTATACATCTGCGATTCCACAAAGCCCATGTGCTGCCATAACACGAGGCATGAATTTGGCTGTGGATTTGTGGTTAGTCAGAGACTGAAACACCTTGTCTCCTGTTATACTCCGGTGGATAAGATCATAAAAGCCAAATTCTTCAACATCAGCCTTATTTGTGCCCAAGCCCGGACGGAAGACAAGGACGAGCAGACCAAGGATATATTCTATGTGCGCCTAGAGAGAGAATACGAACGCTGCCCCGCCCATGATATTGAAATCGTTCTGAAAGATATAAATGCAACGTTAGGGAAGGAAAATATCTTTGGTTCAACAATCGGAAAATATGGGCTACACGAAGAAACTTCCCATAATGGATTGAGGCTAATAGATTTCGTCGCGGAAAAGAACATGGCACCTAGCAGCGCCAGGACTCACACGGCCACATGGTTGTCACCCGGTCAAAACACAAGAAACTAAAATGATCATGTTGTAATAGATGGAAGGCATTCATTCAGCGTGTTAAATGTACAATCGATCCGAGGATCAAACATAGGTTCGGATCATTACCTTGCTGCAGCAAAGGTTCGCACCCGTCTGAGCATGGCGAGAAAAATACGATCTGACACTGCGCGGAAGCTGGACATTGAAAAGCTGCAAACACTATAGATGGCAGCAGCATACTCCAATCGACTGACCAAACTATGAAAGCACTTTTTGTCCTGATGATATAACGGACAGTGGCAAACCATTGCCCAAGAAACCCATATTACGACCAAGAGTGTCGATATGCTACAGAAGCCAAGAATGTGGCAAACATAGCAACCCTGCAATCAGTAGCAACGCGCCAGATGAAGGAGAGGTATTGGGTAAAAAGGAGAGAGGAAAAACGCCTATTTCGCAGAAGGTATAAGGAAATGCAAAGACGTGAGTGTGAGCGAATTCGGATGTACAGGGGTCAGAATGAAGTCCGGAAATTCTACCAAAGAATCAAACATAAAATCGATGGATTTGGTACAAGCACTTCCTCCTGCAGAGACAAAGAAGGAAATCTGGTGAATGACACATATAGTGTGCTGGGGAAATTGAAAGAAAATTTTAGCCAACTGCTAGTGTCCGACGATGGCGACGAAGAGGATACCTCTGAACAAAACCCTGATGATGGTATTGAATGTTTAATTCCTAGTCTGAATGAGATCCAAGCAGCTGTGACCCGAATAAAGAACAACAAGGCAGCAGGAGCCGACGGGTTAGCCGCTGAACTATTTAAGACCGAAGGCGACAAGCTCATAAGGCGTATGCATTAGCTTGTCTGCGCGATCTGGCTAGAAGAACGCATACCCGATGATTGGAACCTCAGGACACTATGTCCCGTACATAAGACGAAATGTGCCAACTACAGAGGAATAAGTCTCCTCCCCATCGCACTTACGAGCGTACTGTGTGAAAGATTAAAATCCAAATTTAATGAGATAATTTAGCCCTATTAATGGCGCTTTAGACCTGCTAAATCCACCCTAGACCAGATATTCACACTGCGCCAAATTCCGCTTTCAACAGCTCTATACGTTCAAAGGTATTTCAAGCCATGTCTGAGTTTGTAGGATGACACTTGCTGATACACGTTCCTCAGTAGGAATGGGAATGAATCTCTCCGCACCATTCAATACCAAATGAGGTTTCAGACAAGGAGAAAGCTTATCCTGTGATCAGTTTAATATCCTGCTGGAGAAGATTATACGAGATGTAAATGTGAACAGATATGGCACACTAATCACAAGAGAATACATGCTACATGCCTATGCCGATAACATCGACATCATAG
Organism: Stomoxys calcitrans; assembly: GCF_963082655.1. Classification (NCBI taxonomy): domain Eukaryota; kingdom Metazoa; phylum Arthropoda; class Insecta; order Diptera; family Muscidae; genus Stomoxys; species Stomoxys calcitrans. The sequence continues at coordinate 241,773,599 of NC_081552.1, read as the reverse complement.
TTCGGTCACCGGAAGTAGTAGAAGTACACGCATCAAAATACAACGGCTGCGTTGGCTAGGTCATTTTGTCAGAATGGATGAAGAAGCTCCAGCAAAGAAGTATTTTGAAGGCAAACACGATGGTACACGCAAACCGGGACGACCAAAAGCCCGATCAAATGGTGGCAGATACCTCAAAACTTGTTGTCAGAGATTATAAAATGGAACGCTATTCTACGTTCGGATAGTGGAACAAATATTCTGTCATAGCCAATTAAAGTAAAGTAAGATCGATTGGTATCATACTTGTGGTAGTTGCTGAGACTGTGGAGATATGTCTTCATGCAAAATTTCAGTCAAACAGGATAGTAATTGCGACCTCTGGTGACTCAAGAAGTTATATCGGGAGATCGGGTTATATGGGAGCTATATCAGGTTATAGACGACCGATTTGGGCCATTCTCCACTTTTTTCGATATTACACTTAAATATTCCTCTGTGCAAAGTTTTAGAGCTCTATGCTAACTCTAAGTATTTTATCCAACGAATACACTAAGAGGCAACTCTGTGCGGCGAGCCGCTGTGCGACACCGCTTTGGGGAGAAGTTTTTACATGGTTGCCATACCAAATCTTATAGTACCCCACAAATGTCGTCAGCATTAGGATGGGATAACCACCGCTGAAAATTTTTTCTGATGTTCCCACCAGGATTCGAACCCAGGCGTTCAGCATCATAGACGGACATGCTAACCCCTGCGCTACGGTGGCCTTCTGATTTGGATATTGTTTTACTTTGCTTCAATTGGCCAATACAGAAAATGTATTCCTCTAGCCGAACGTAGAAAAGATGTCCAAGCGCCTTCATCTTCTGTGCTTCTAGTCCAATATCTGACACCCAGTTTCGAGATGTCACTCTCAACTTAGTTACTCCATCGGAGTTTCGGTCTTCCTCTTCCTCATAGACGGACATGCTTACTTCTGCGCTTGTTTTACTTTGCTTCAATTGGCCATTACAGAAAATTTATGCCTCTAGCCGAACGTAGAAAAAATGTCCAAGCGCCTCTAGTCCAATCTCTGACACCCAGTTTTGAGATGTTACTCTCCACTTGATTACTCCATCGGAGTTTTGATCTTCCTCTCTTGCGTTTTCTTTTATGGTCGGCTTCATTTATTCTGACAACATGACCTAGCCAAAAGGCAATTAAAATCATACGTGACAATTTTTCTTCTCCTAGAATAAAGAAACCAAAAAATCTTGCTAATTGCATTTTTCTTAATTAGGAGAATCCCCACTAACAACATCAAATATAGTTCGTAGAAAAACATTATCACCATTAACATTTTTTGTCTTAGTCAACAAGAACTATTGTTAAAATTTCATAGAAAATGCATTTATCCTAATGGCATCATTAAGATGCAAAAAATTTATACTATTACACGTCAATGTTCTTCACAACACTCCTTGGCGCATTCATAGCACTCCTTATTGACATCAATGCGGCGGCACTCATCCACATATCGGCAACACATTAATAATGTGAAATTACGCAGAAAACAAAAAACTACAGCACATTCTAAACGTATTTGAGAAGTCTTTTCATTTCATATCCAATGACACATTAAATACCAATGACTGTCAACGAGAGTGCGTGGGTGTATGTGGAGATAGTAAATGAATCCTTGATGTGACATCATTTTTACGTCACATTAATCGACAATTGAATACCATTTGTCTTTTGCCATCCCAATGCCATCTATGGGTTTGAAGGGGGTTGAATGCCTATTTTCATTGTCGCATATACCGATATCTTGTGCAACCTCTCACTTGAGGATGGCGGAGGTTGGCAAAGGCGAAAATGCTAGGAAAACAAAAAAATGTTTGGCAATGGCTGTTAATGTAATTTGCCACCGACACCATGTAATATTAGCTTAACATGGCATTAATAATTGATTAACAATGATGGCTGTGTCAATGTTAACGTTGCCGCAAGACTTTGTCGGGCAGATTAATTACACTCGAAGAAAAAGTACGATAAGTTTTGAAAATGGCAGTGTAAGAGAAAAGTAATGATTAGCCTATACAATGTGTCATGTTTCCCTTTCTGAACGATCTCAATATTTGACAAGCTCAAGCAGTTGGAAATAAAACTGTAAAAGAAATTGAAATTGGAGCACTTGTTTGAGAGTGGACGAATACATCATACACATGTTAGGCACTATGCAAATTGAGCTGGATTCAAAAAGTAAGAAGTAAAAGCGTGCTACGGCCGGGCCGAATCTCTGGAACCCACCACCAGGGTTGTGCTAAAAATGTATACAAACTAAATTTAGATGAAAGGCACAATTTTATTCTACATGCCAAATTTCTTTCAAAGCAGCAAAAATTAGAGCTTCTACGAACCGAACAAGGATAATCGAGAGACCGGATTATATGGGAGCTACATCAGGTTACGGACTGATTTGGACCGTACTTGGTACAGTTGTAGGATGTCATCACAGAACACCACATGCAAAATTTCAGCCAAATCGGACAAAAATTTCGGCTAGTAAGGGCTCAAGACTACGGACACTGTGTTATCCTTGATACAATATCCGATGGTCGAGGCAGTATGGATTACACCCTACCTGAGCCGCTTTTTGATAAAATTTACTGTACCACTATTTCTGATGGAACCGATTGGAACTACAATATCCCTAGTAACAGAAGTTACATAGACTTCTATACGGATGGTTCCAAACTAAACGACCAGTTGGGCTTTGGGGTGTACTCTAAAGATCTAGAACTGGTCATATGGAAAGGGTTTCCCGACCACTACAGTGTGTATCAACCAGAGATCCTTGCAATTAAGGAAGTGGTGGAATGGCTAAGATATAATGTCATTACGAGGATTGACATAAATATTTTCTCAGCAGCTATTAAATCCCTGAAACACGTATTTCTGAATACAGAAACCGCCCCAGACTGTCGCAGATCTTGCAACAAGATGGCTGAACAGTTCAAAATTCACCTGTTCTGTGTGCCGGGCCACAGAGATATCCCAGGGATGTGTAAAGCGGATAAGCTTGCGAGACTTGGAACTACCTTTTACATTCCAGGGATACTGGAATCTGTAGGTATTCCTCTAGCCACATGTAAACTAAGTTTTCAACACCAGGCCCGAAGGACAACGAATAATAGATGGTCACAAAGATGGCGCTGTGAGCATTCCAAAACTATGTGGCCTAATCTAGACTTGAAGAGGTCTACTGCTTTGCTGTCATTGGCTACAACAGACGTCTCAATTATTGTGTCCGTCATGACGGGTCACTTTCTAATCGGAAAACATGCTGACAGACTTAGGATTGCCAGCAACGAGTTTTACAGAAGCTGTGAGGACATCGAGGAAGAAGAGATTATAGAATACCTTCTGTGTGTGTCCCGCACTAGCAGTCAGAAGGAATTCCACTTTAGGTTCTCATTTCTTTGAGAACCTGTCTAATTTAGCGGATGTGAACATTTGCAAGTTATTGGGCTTTTTAAACCTACAGGGTGGCTGATGAAAGCCGCTACCAAAAAAAAATGTAATAACTTTTTTTCTATTTAATAATAATAATTTAATAATTAATTTAATTAATTAATTAATTAATTTAATTAATAATAATTTAATAATTAATTTAATAATTTAATTTAACATGAATAAAAGAAAAATGTATTCCATACACCGAAAAAAAAATGTAGCAATATTCATCATTGTAGCAATATTCATCAGCCACCCTGTATATGGATGGTTCAACGGTAGGAACTAGAAGGCATCTTCCTTCTTCGGTTCCTGTGTGGAAAACGTCTAAGTGAGTCTGATGGCAGACTGCCACTTAAACCTAACCTGACCTAACCTAAGTGCTCAAGAAGTCAAATCGGGAGATTGGTTTATATGGGGGCTATATCAGGTTATACACCGATTTTGTCATAATGGAACACCACATACAAAAGTTTAGCCAAATCGGACAAAACTTGCGGTTTCCAGGGGCTCAAGAAGTCAAATCAGAAAATCAATTTATATGGGAGCTATATTTAAATCTAAACCGATATGACCCATTTGCAATCTTCAACGACCTACATCAATATAAAGTATCCGTGAAAAATTTCAAGCGGCTAGCTTTACGCCTTCGACCGCTATCGTGATTTCGACAGACGGACGGACATGGCAAGATCTAATCAGAATGTCCAGACGATCCAGAATATATTCGGTTGCCCAAAAAGTAATTGCGCATTTTTCATATAGTCGGCGTTGACAAATTTTTTCACAGCTTGTGACTCTGTAATTGCATTCTTTCTTCTGTCAGTTATCAGCTGTTACTTTTAGCTTGCTTTAGAAAAAAAGTGTAAAAAAGTATATTTGATTAAAGTTCATTCTAAGTATTATTAAAAAAGCATTTACTATCTTTCAAAAAATCCGCAATTACTTTTTGGGCAACCCTATATACTTTATGGGGTCGCAGATCATTATTTCGAAGTGTTACAAACGGACTGACTAGGTTAGTACACCCCCATCCTATGGTGATGGGAATAAAAAGTAGTTAATTCAGCCGTGCCAAACTTTGAATACCCACCACCATAGATATATTCATCATCCCATTTCACTATAACTCCACAGTTTCATCGAAATCGGACAATAATTCCGGATTTTTTTTTTTTCTGATTAAGACCCTAATAAAGGCACAGTAGCGCAGAAGTTAGCATGTCCGTCTATGAAATCGATTACCTGGATTCAAACCCTGGTGTGAACATCAGAAAAATGTTCAATGGTGGTAAAGCCTTACTAAAGCTAACTACATTTGTGAGCCAGCCTGTGGTGTTAAAACTTCTCTACCAAATAGTGTTACCATGCAGCACGCCGCTGGGGCTCGGCATAAAAAAGAAGTGCATATCATTGAGCTAAAAAATTTAATCGGACTGCACTCATTGACCTAATATGGGTGAAAAGTCTTCTAATCAATGACGAAACGTGTCCCATAGTGGTTGGGGTGTGTTGCTATCTCTGGCTTCCTTTTCCATATGCAAAGAAAATCTTCGATCACTGAGTTCGTCTCGAAAGAGAAACAAACTAAATTAAAAAAATAAAATTTCTGGAGGCAAAATTTTCTAAATTTTTTCTAAAGATAAAATTTCAACAAAATATCTTCTAAAGACTAAATTTTAATTATTTGTTTCCTAAAACTAAATTTCAGCGAAAGATTCTCCAAGGATAATAGCTTGTCCAGTTTTGGCCGGTCATCGATTTTTTTTTTAATTTTCGATAAAATTTTTTGTACCTGCTTAATGCATCTTGCGAGATACAGTGGGAGAAAATCGAAAAAAAAACACTGATATAAAAATGACGGTACTTTGCCAATACCGCCTGGTATTATTTTGTTCGCGCCATTGGCAACGATTTTTAATACCATTTGGTATCAACTCAATGCCAGACAAAGGAAGCTATTAAGAATTGATGCCGTCACATTCATATTCTTGTCGTCGTAGCAAAAGTGTTATAGACCTTTGTACTAGAAAACGGTGAAAATTGTAAAAGTTCTAGGCACATTCTACATCAAAAAATTGATGGTCCATTGTGTGAAAACGATGTGTATTCATATGAAAACCACTTCTGGGAATCAATGGATATTAAATCGATTGCTGAATGCAAAGAATTGAAATTTGTCACAGTGAAACATTATTGTTGTAATTATTAACATTAATAATCGAAATAAAATTAGATTAAATTTATTTTTAATGTTTTTTTTTGGTTCAGAAGGGAGTGGAATAATCAATAACGGTTTGGTACTAAAACCAATAACGGTCTGGTGCTAAAACCAATAACAGATTGGTATTAAAATCAATACTAGTCCGGTAATAGGGCTAGTACCAAACAGTACAAATCATTTAATGTTTCATCCACACCATCCGGTATTGTTTTTGTACCATACAGTGTTGCTTTACTATCAATACCGTCTGGTATAGAAATTAGCACATTTGGTATTAACTTTTCTCTGGGTGGACTAGTAAAAAATATCTATTTTGAGAACGGGTTGAAATATCTCTTTGAAATTTCAAGGCCCTAGGTTGTTCAGGCTCGTTTTGACAGGCTCCTGAAGTTGGTCACTTTGGTATTTCGAAAAATTGTTTGGGATGCCAAATCTTCATTTGTGGTCTATATTCAAACTGTAAAGCTTTTAACTGAATAATCAGAAACACCTCAAGCAGACTCTATTGTAGGGATTTTTGAGCACTCCATTGGATAGTGAAATGACGGACCACAAATGAAGATTTGGCAGCCCGAACAATTTTTCGAAATACTGAGGTGCAAAAAGGCGTCCGGACAACCTAGGGCCTCAAAATTTTGTACACGATCTCGTTAACACTTCAGCTCTAGCCGTTTCAAGTTTCAAAAAGGTATCTCAACCCATCTCTCAGATTCGTATTCTATTCCCAAATTCCTTTTATTTGAGCTCCATATTGCCATGGCCAGTAAATAAATCCTGTTTCGGGGGTTTCTTGGGATAGTGGTGGACCCCAAGAAACTTGGTTGTGAAAGTTGGTATCAATTTCCTGCTCTACCCCCCCTTACCTTTCATTTGAGCCCCATATTGGCATAGGAGCTAAATATGTACGATTTACGGGTGCGAAGTACCGAATGCTGATATCAGATTATTACTTTACTTCCAAATAATTTTGAGCCCCATATTTCCGTAGTCTGCAAACATGTCCAGTTTGGGGGGTGTTTCTTGTGGAGGTTAAGGAGGCCACTCGGTGACTTGGCCCTGAAAATATATACTAGATTCGCATTCTACTCTAAAATACCTTTTATTTGAGCCCCATACTCCTATGGCCGGTATATTTGTCCTCTTTGGGGGATGCTTTGGGGGACGGACGTACCTTTAGACACTTTTCACCGAAGTTTGATATCAGATTAGAGCTCTACTCCCAAAAACATTTCATTTTGGGGGAGGGGCGCCCCCCAAACACTTGGTTCAACATTTGGATATCAGATACATATTCTACTCTCAAATATCTTTTATTTGAGCCTCATATTGCCATGGTCAGTAAATCAGTTCTGTTTGGGGGGTGTTTTGGGAAAGCGGAGAAACCCCAGAAACTTGGTCCCGAAAGTGGACATTAACTTCATGCTCTACTCACAAATATCTTTTATTTGAGCCCCATATTGCCATAGTCGGTAAATATGTTCGATTTAGGGGTTTTTGGGGGTGGGGTGGCTCCCCAACCACTTGACTCCATATTTGAATATCAGATTCGTTTTTCACACTCAAATATATTTCATTTGAGTCCCATATTGTCGTGGCTGGTCTATAAATTTATTTTGTGGGTTTTGGGGGTGGGGTGGCCCCCGTAGGTACTCCATACAAAATTTGGATACTTAATTTTTAGTTTTAGGTTACTAAAAGGGAGCAAACAAATTTCGCTTAAATCGACTCACCTATCTTCGAGATCTGGCGTTTCGTAAGATAAGGGTAGAGGGGATGGGTTATATCGGTTAAATAAACAGATCTCCCGATTTGATTTTTTGAGCCCCTGGAAGCCGCAATTTCAGTCTGATTTGGCTTCAATTTTGCATGTAGTGTTCTGTTATGACTTCCATAAACTTTATTAGATAACCTGATATGGCTCCCATATAAACCGATCTCCCGATTTGACTTCTTGAGCCCCTGGAAGTCGTAATTTTTGTCTGATTTGGCTGAAGTTTTGCACCTGGTGTTCTTTTATGACTTCCTACAACTGTGCCAAATACGGTTCGAATCGGTCTATAACCTGATATAGCTCCCATATAAACCCGATTTCATTTCTTGCAATTGCAAAGCCGCAATCCGATGTCGTCGAAATTTGGGACAGTGAGTTAAATTAAGCCCTTCGACATATTTCGCCAATTTAGCCTAGATCGATCAAGATTTGAATAAAGCTGCCATATAGACCGATCTGTCGATTTAAGGTTTTGGGCCACAAAAGGCGCATTTATTGTCCGATGTCGCCGAAATTTGGGATAGTGAGTTAAATTAAGCCACTTGATATTCTTCTTCAATTTGGCTCAGATCGGTCCAGATTTGGATATAGCTGCCATATAGGCCGATATCTCGATTTAAAGTCTTGGCCCCCTAAAAGGCGCATTTATAATCCGATTTCACTGAAATTTTATACAGTGACTTATGTTAGGCTTTTCAACATCCGTGTCAGATCGGTTCATATTAAGATATATCTACTAAAAAGATCAATATTTTGTTATACACATTTAATATATATAGCAAATTTCAAAAAAAGGATTGAGGTATTTTACCAATTTAACCGTTACAGAAAAATTGTGACAATTTTTCGATTTTGAAAATATGTTGGGTTTTTTTTCGAGTGAATCAAGGAATTTCAGTCCCCATAGTTTTTACTATATTGGCAAAATCATTGGCAGTTTGACATTCGTATTAGATATAGCTAAGATTATTTATGTATTTACAAATGTATTGAAGTATTGATATAAACATACTTAGCTGATATGTAGACTTTCTGGGGGGAAAGTGTTTGTGATAGAATTATTATGATTAATGACACCCTCATAGTCCATAGTCCACAGTCACAGCCACAGCTATATTCACACTCAACAGGTCGACTTTATAGCAAAAGGATTCAATAATGCTTACATATGTGTGTATGTGTGTATGATTGTTGCCGCAAATATTTAATCAGGTTATGCCAACATAAGGACAGCGTCACTAAAAACACACACAGTTTTGTGCTTCAATAGGCCAATACTGTGTGGGTTAAATGCTTAACTTTTGTGTATGCGGTCATCATGACCTAAGGAAATTAGGACAAGCATGTAAACAAACTTAGCCCCCAGGATACCCCAAGGGATTTGTTTTCAATGTTACGGAACCAAATTCGTGGCAAAAGAAAATTAGAAAAATTAAATATTAAATTTTGTTTTAATTTTTATTTCCAGATGCTATCCATTATAAGCAACCAAATGAGACGTCTATCAATTGTGATACTCATCTACATATTCATATTTGTGCCGGAACTATGGTCGCATTCTACCGATGATTTGGAGAAACATCATTTACGTGGTGATTTCAATACACCCTGCTTTTACTTTCAAACAGTCGATGTCACCGGCGATCCACATTTTGCTAATGGCTCATATTTGCATGATGGTGTCATGATACCACATAATCTGATTGGTGTCTACAATTACGAATACAAGGATGCTGTGACAGCCAAAAGAGTGGCTCCCCATTTGCGTGGTTGCATTTGCAAACTCAAGCCATGTGTAAATTTCTGTTGTCCTTATGGCGCCATGCACAATGGAAGCCATTGTGTAAACACTTCGCAAGACTTTAATTGGCCACGTCAGGTTAACATGACCTTTCGCAATGGTTCTGAGAAGACGGTGGATATATTCCATCAATTTGCTGTTGTTCCATTTCGACCATGTGAATTGATGTTTGCCTTGGACCCACGATTATATGAAGATGATGCATGGACTCTATATGAGGTGAGTTTTTTGAAGGATGATAAAAAAAGTATGTATCATAAATTGGAAAAATAACCTGGGTGGTTACCCAGATATAGATATCTAAATAATATTCAGAAGTTTTTGGTTCTTAAGCCTAGTACTGATTTCATTCACAGCGAAAATCCCTATTAAATTATTGCGAAATCTAAAGGACTCTATTTTTTATCAGAACACAATCAAAAGTCAAACAACAACACACAACAGAGTTGATTGGTGACCATTTTTTTGAGAATTTAATTACATTTACTGAAGCGAAATTTGTATTGGCTTAGCGACATGTCGCTAATAGTTTGCTTTCAGAACTCAGTACAACTTCCACAGAAGATGTTTGCATTTTCTTTGTCGCCATTTTTATACCCTCCACCATAGGATGGGGGTATACTAATTTCGTAGTTCTGTTTGTAACACCTCGAAATATGCGTCTAAGATCCCCAATAAAGTCTATATATTCTTGATCGTCCTGACATTTTATGTCGCACTAGCCATGTCCGTCTGTCCGTCCGTCCGTCCGTCTGTCTGTCCGTCCGTCTGTCCATCCGTCTGTCCGTCGTCCATCTGTCCGTCTGTCTGTCTGTCCGTCCGTCCGTCTGTCCGTCCGTCCGTCCGTCCGTCCGTCTGTCCGGATTATATCTTTAGATAGCTCCATTAGCATAACAGTTCATTATTATTACTGTTATTATTATTCATTAGTTTGCTTAAAAAGAGATACCGCGCATATAATCAACAAATGCGATCCATGGTGGAGGGTATATAAGATTCGGCCAGGCTACACCACCACTGTGGTACAGGGTATTATTATAAGTTTGTGCATTTGTTTGCAACGCTAAGAAGGAGAAGAGCTAAACCCATTGTTAAGTGCACATTGCACATATCACTTTTTTGGCCCAAGAACGGACGCTATTGATTTTGGAAATAATCGGTTCAGATTTAGATATAGCTCCCATATGTATGCATCGCCCGATTTGCACTTAAATGGCTGTAGTAGCAACAATTTTCAACCGAAATACACAAAATTTGGCGCGGAAGGTTCTATTTCTAAACATAACATATCTGCAAGATTTCATCAAAATCGGTTCAGATTTGGATATAGCTCCCATATATATTTATTGCCTGATTTGCACTTAAATGGCCGTAGTAGGTACACTTTGCAACCGATCTGCACAAAATTTAGCACGGACTGTTTTATTATTGGTCCTAATATATCTGCAAGATTGCATCAACATCGGTTAAGATTTGGATGTAGCTCCCATATAAATGTATCGCCCAATTTTCACTTAAATGGCAGTAGTAACATTTTCATAACGTAGTACAATTTTTAATCGATCTGCACAAAATTTGGCATGGATTGTTTTCTTGCTCATCTTGATATATCTGCAAAATTTTAATAACATCGGTTCAGATTTGGATATAGCTCCCGTATATGCGTATCGCCCGATTTGTAGTTACATCGCCGTGGTAGCTACAATTTTCAACCGATCTGCACAAAATTTGGCGCAGAATGTTCTGTTACTGAACATAACATATCTATGAGATTTCATAAAAATTGGCTCGAATTTGGATGTAGCACCATACATATTTATCGCCGGATTTGCACTTATATGGCCGAAGTAACAACAATTTTCAAACGACCTGTTTACAAGTCGATTCAGATTTAGATAAAGCCCTCATATACATGTATATTTATATATTGCCCGAAATTGTAATTGTAGGGTAGGTGTAGGGTATTATATAGCGGGCTCCGCCCGATCTTTGCCTTTCCTGACTGGTTTTGTAATGCGTTTTGGCAGTTGTTCTGCCGAAAAATTGAACTCAAAGTCAGTACTTAGTACTTAGTTAGGATTTCGCAATAATTGTCCCATGGTGCGTATGGTTGTTGCAAAATACGCAATTATGCACAAACATACGCTCCAAAGTACCTGAATGCAAATATTTATACCATCACTGTGGTACAAACTTTTAGTGCAGAATAAAACCATTGATGTTACTGTTACAAGGGGCCTCACTGCTTCAAATTTCAGGAAAACGGCATAAGTTTTGATATTGACCATAACAGGTAGGAGTGTTAAGGAATCTCTAGACCTAGATTTTGTAAATCTGGTTAGGAAATGCGGATTTTGTGCATTCAATGTTTTCAGTCGGAATACAGGCATATGTGGTAGCTGTATACAAATATATAGGCAATTTTTGAACTCAAGGCTGTAGAGTGATTTCAACAAACAGACAGACGGGTTTGTCTAGATTCTCTATGAATAACGACGCTCTAGCACTTTGTAGAGTTGAAAATGTATATAATGTAATTTGATGTGGTCAAAGTGGAATGCTGTGAAATTGCTGTAGCCAGTTTTACCCTAACTCTCCATAGTTCGGACTATGGGGTGTACGCATACCTACGTAAGGGAGATGGCCCCCTCGGTAGACAGGGTTGGGAGTGAGTGGCGAAAAAAAAATATGGCCAACTGTTCGGCGATGGCTAAAAATACACACTATGCCACATTTTTGGCTTCTATTGGGTTGCCCAAAAAGTAATTGCGGATTTTTTAAAAGAAAGTAAATGCATTTTTAATAAAACTTAGAATGACCTTTAATCAAGTATACTTTTTTACACTTTTTTTCTAAAGCAAGCTAAGAGTCACAGCTGATAACTGACAGAAGAAAGAATGCAATTACTGAGTCACAAGCTGTGAAAAAATTTGTCAACGGTGACTATATGTAAAATCCGCAATTACTTTTTGAGCCTAACAACATAAATTGGGAGATTGGTATATGTATATAGTAGCTATACCCATAAATATCTACCATATTGAACAGCAATCTCGAAGAGTCTAACACCGCCCATTTTTGTCAAAATTCAGCGAATTCGAGTAATAGACGTATTTCATGGTCCCAGGCTTTTATGGTCCCAAAAACTTAAATCGGGAGATTATAGCCTAATCTTGACCATACTCGGTACGAATGTCGAGAGGCCTAACACAACTCATTGACCTAAATTTCAGCGAAATCCGTAAATAAAGTAACCTTTCATGGACCTAAAACCTGAAATTACGTGATTGGTATAGATGGCAGCTACATCAAAATCTGAACAGATTTGGCAACCCCAAAAAATGTTCGAAAAACCGAGGTGACCAACTTTAGGGGCCTGTCAAAAGGCGCTCGGGCACTTAATCGGCATATCAGTCTGTATGACAGATATATCTAAATACAGTCCGATCCGAACTATATTTAGGACGGATGTCAGGAGACCTTAAACTACCCACTGTTGGAAATTTCAACGAAATCGGTTCAAAAATAAAGCTTTTATGGGCTTCAGACCCTTTATCGGCAGATCGGTCTATATTGCAGCTATATCTAAATATAGTCCGTTCTGAACCACATTTATGCCGTATGTTAGAAGCCGTAAAACTACTCACCGTTTCAAATTTCAGCGAAATATAGTCCGATTTGATCCATAGTAAATATATAGTCCGATTTGATCCATATTTAGGTCGGATATTAGGAGGCTTAAGATAGTCTTCTGTTTCAAATTTCAGCGAAAATGGGTAATAAATAAAACTTTTATGGGCTTCAGACCCTTTATCGGCAGATCGGTCTATATAACAGCTATATCTAAATACAGTCCGATATGAACCATATTTGGGTCCTTTGTTAGAAAGCGTCAAACTACTCACTGTTTCAAATTTCAGCGAAATCGGTAAAAAAAATAAAGCTTTTATGGGCTTCAGACCCTTAATCGGGAGATTGGTCTATATGGCAGCTATATCTAAATATAATCCGATCTGAACCATATTTAGGTCCTATGTTAGGAGGCGTAAAACAACTCTCTGTTTTAAATTTCAGCAAAACCGGGTAATAAATGTAGATTTTATGGGCCTTAGACCCTTAACCGGCAGCTCGGTCTATATAACAGCTATATCTAAATATAGTCCGATATGAACCATATGTGGGTCCGATGTTAGGAGGCTTTAAACTACACACTGTTCCAAATTTCTGCGAAATCGGAAAAAATAGAACTTTTATGGGCTTCAGACCCTTTATCGGCAGATCGGTCTATATAGCAGCTATATCCAAATATGATCCGATTTGGTAACTGTGCCAAATTTCAGCTCAATATGTCAATTTTTGAAGGCTGTAGAGAGATTATAACAGACGGACAAACAGACACACGGAATTAGAATTTTACGACGATCCGAAATATATAGACTTTGTAGGGTGGGAAATTGATATTGCGATGTGTTGTAAATGAAATGGCTAAATGAATATACCTTCTATTCTATAAAAGTTAAAAATACATACATAATTTTGTTATTGGAATTGCGTTCAACTTAGACCAATTGATGACATTAACGACCATGGATGGGGTATATTCTTTTTGTTATTCCGTACGAAATATTGTCCTTCCGTCCGTATTCAAAAACAGGCATATTGAGCTTAGCCCCCATAAGACCGATCTCCTTATTTTAGTTCCCTGTTATCAGCTGTTACTTTTAGCTTGCTTTAGAAAAAAAGTGCGCGAAATTATGTTTACATTTGTTTGTTTGGCGTCAATTTTAATATGGAGCCCACAAAGGAGCATTTTCGTCATATTTTACTTTATTATTTCCGTAAAGGAAAAAACGTGGAGCAGGTTGCTAAAAAGTTACAAGAGTGTATGCTGATAAAGCCTTAAAAGGAAGACAGCGTCAAAATTGGTTTCGCAAATTCCGTTCTGGAGATTTTTCACTTAAAGATGAGCCACGTTCAGGTCGGCCAAATGAAGTTGATGATGACCAAATCAAAGCATTAATCGAATTTGATCGTCATGTAACTGAGCGTGAGATAGGAGAGAAGTTAAATATACCAAAATGAACCGTTCATTATCACATAAAAAGTCTTGGACTGGTGAAAAAGCTTGATATTTGGGTACCACATGTATTGAAAGAAATTCATTTAACAAACCGAATCAACGCTTGCGATATGCACCTTAAACGCAATGAATTCGATCCGTTTTTAAAACGAATCATAACTGGAGATGAAAAATGGATTGTTTACAACAACGTTAGTCGGAAACGATCATGGTCCAAGCATGGTGAACCAGCTCAAACCACTTCAAAGGCTGATATCCACCAAAAGAAGGTTATGCTGTCTGTTTGGTGGGATTGGAAGGGTGTGGTATATTTTGAGCTGCTTCCAAGGAACCAAACGATTAATTCGGATGTTTACTGTCAACAATTGGACCAGAATTGGTCAATCGTAAAGGTGTCATATTCCACCAGGACAACGCTAGACCGCACACATCTTTGGTCACTCGCCAAAAACTGAGTGAGCTTGGCTGGGAACTTTTGATGCATCCACCATATAGCCCTCACCTTGCACCATCAGACTACCATTTATTTGCAATCCCATGGCAGCCGGTTGTACACACCGGATTGACCCGATGGAGTTCTTCATCGGCAAGGGCTGTCGTCTCAGTGTTTAACACACTGCTACAACAACAACAACAACCATTTATTTCGATCTTTGCAGAACTCCTTAAATGGTAAAACTTTCGGCAATGATGAGGCTATAAAATCGCACTTGGTTCAGTTTTTTGCAGATAAAGGCCAGAAGTTCTATGAGCGTGGAATACTAAATTTGCCAGGAAGATGGCAAAAGGTTATCGAACAAAATGGCAATTATATATTTGATTAAAGTTCATTCTAAGTTTTATTAAAAATGCATTTACTTTCTTTTAAAAAATCCGCAATTACTTTTTAGCAACCTAATATTACCCGATTTCGTTATATTTGGGTAAAATGAGGTGTATTAGACCTATACACACCCTACATTTGTCTTAAATCGGTATATGTTTGGATATAGATACCATATCTACTATTCTCGCATTTAATGATCATGTACAATGCATTGTGGCAAGCTTGATCCAGATAGGAGCATATTTCGATATATCTGCTAAGGTTTCAAATAAGTTTATTTTTCACCCAACTTGACGTAATGAAGTTAATATGTATATGTCCGTCCGTCTGTCTGTCCGTTTTTCTATCCGTCTGTCTGTCTGTCGGACTGTTTGTCCGTCTGTCTGTCCGTCTGTCTGTCCGTCTGTCTGTCTGTCCGTCTGTCTGTCCGTCTGTCTGTCCGTCTGTCTGTCCGTCTGTCTGTCCGTCTGTCTGTCCGTCTGTCTGTCCGTCCGTCTGTTTGTCTGTCCGTCTGTCTGTCCGTTAGTCTGTCTGTCCGTCTGTCTGTCCGGCTGTCCGTCTGTCTGTCCGTCCGTCTGTCTGTCTGTCCGTCTGTCTGTCCGTCAGTCTGTCGGTCTGTCTGTCCGTCTGTCTGTCCGGCTGTCTGTCTGTCCGTCTGTCTGTCCGTCTGTCTGTCCGTCTGTCTGTCAGTCTGTCAGTCTGTCAGTCTGTCCGTCTGTCCGTCCGTCTGTCTGTCTGTCCGTCTGTCTGTTGACATTACGCTGCAGTCTTTAAATATTGAGATATTGAGCTGAAACTTTGCAGAGATTCATAGGCAGATTAAGTTTGAAGATGGGCAATATCCGACTATATCTTGGTATAGCCCCTATATAGACCGATTTAAGCCGATTTAAGGTCTTAGGCCCAAAAAGCCCCATTCATTATCCGATTTTGATGAAATTTGGGACAGTAAGTTGCGTTAGGCCACTCGACATCCTTCTTCAATTTGGCCCCGATCGGTCCAGATTTGGATATGGCTGCCATATAGACCGATCTCTCGATTTAAGGTCTTGGACCCATAAAAAGCGCATTTATTGTCCGATGTCGCTGAAATTCGACACAGTGACTTATGTTAGGTTTTTTGACGTCCGTCTCGTATATGGTTCAGATCGGTCTATATTTGATATATAGCTAGCAAAAATACCAATATTTTTTTATATGAAACCACTGAATGTCCATGCCAAATTTGGTCCATATTTCGATATAGCTGCTTAATTAACCATTTTTCATCGGATTACGATGAAAAGTTTTTTTCATATATACCTGAGGTAGTGGGTATGCGAAGTTCGGCCCGGCCGAACTTAATGCCTTTTTACTTGTTTATACTTTCATTCAAAAAAATTTTAGTCTAATATCAGCAGACGGCGTTGTTTATATATTTTGTGGGTGCGAAAGACCATATCGGATACATTCAGGAGTGATGCGGCTCTAAACTTGAATGTCACTTTGGCACTCTACTAAATACTTCCACAGCTATAACAATATCTCATTTTTGTCTTTCAGAATGGCACCCTGTTTGTGGAGTCCACCAATGCGTATCTGTCGCGACAGGACTTTTGCATGTTAACCACCTTTGAGACAAACGACACAAGTGGCCCAAGTTATTTGAATCCAGCAAACTGTGAGACTCAAACCACCAATGGGACAGTGAAAATTATAAACGCCTATGCCATGTTGTTCTCGATACCATTTATGGTCTTGACCATTGTGGTCTATTTGGCCATACCCGAGTTGAGGAATCAACATGGCAAATCTCTGGTGTGCTATTTATTAGGCCTCATCGTGGGATATTCTTTGTTAAGCATTGGGACGCTTAATGCACATCTCGATGTGACCAGCATAGAGTGCAAGGTCATAGGTGAGTATGAATGCTATTTGGAATTAAAAGCTAATTTCTCTATTTGCCATGCCATTTTGCAGGATATACGAGCTATTACTTTTTTATGGCCGCCTTTTTCTGGCTGAATGTTATCAGTTTTGATTTGTGGCACAATTTTCGGGGTACGCGAGGCATCAATCGGTCGTTGGAAAAGAAACGCTTCATTATGTATTCGATGTACTCGTGGGGCATACCAGTGGTGTTTTTGGTAGTGACATGGTATATGCAGGAGGAGACAAATATATCACCAGAATTGCAGCCGGGTATTGGAGTACAGCATTGTTGGATAAACAGTGAGTGGATTAGGATGAGAGAGAGAGAGGTACTATGCTGGATTAAATATTTTGCCATTTTATTTCATTCAGTGAACACCTGGGCCGGCTTTATTTACTTCTTTACCCCCATAATGTTTATAATTGTGGCCAATATCATCATGTTTGTTATGACAGCCTTAAAAATCCATAAGGTACAAAGGGAAATGGCCCGCATCATGGCCCGAGAGGATAGTACACGCAATCTGAAAAAGGAAAAAGACAAGTAGCATCAAAACTCTTCTAACCAGCTAAGGGCTATAAAATTTAATTTTCTACTCTTTCTCTCTCTCTCTCTCCCCTCTAGGTTCGGTTTATTTTTACGCTTATTCTTGGTCATGGGTGTTACTTGGTCCCTGGAAATCATTTCGTATTTTGTAGGCCCCGACAGCAGCTGGGCCAAAATTTTCTATGCAGCCGATATCTGTAATGCCGTTCAAGGCTTCCTCATATTCATGTTGTTCGTCATGAAGCGCAAGGTTAAACAATTGATTACCAACAGGTAAGAGTTTTGATGGCAGCTTTTCTATTTCCTCTTAGGGGAAATTTATTGTGGCGTCCTTACTTTTAGTTTTTTTTTTTCCTTTACATTTCATACAAAACTTTTTTTTTATTACATAGTACTTGCCGGGAACGTCATTCTCGTGCCACAAATAGTACGACACTTGCGAATTCTATGGTTCGCCGTCGATTCCACGAAGTCTCCATACAAATCAAACAAATGATTATGATACGACGTGCCCTTACAAGTAATTCCTCAAGCTATCATTCTCACGAAGTCTGACGGACTTTTGTTTAGGAATTTTTAAATTCGATTTGTAAATAGACTTTCCTTCGAATATTTCCAAAGACGAAAAATGTAAACGAATGAAAGGGATATAGCATTGCACACTGTAAGAAATCAAGCACTTTGATGTTGTAATTGCGATTTAGATGTTGTAATGTCGTTGTGTTGTATGTAAGTTCTCTTAAGCGGAATTATCTAAAATTGAGTCAAAAATGGCTAGCTTCTACTAACCATTAGCCCCTACAGCACAGCAATGGACATATAACGTCTTGTTAAGGACGCTGAAATATGCTGACGTTGGCTGGGCTGAACCTTGGAAAGCTAAAAAAAACTTTGTACAAATTTACGTAGTTGTAGGGAATGTGCGCAACAAATTTCTCCCAAATCAGCCAGAGATTTAAGCTTCTAGGGCCAAACATTGGCAAATTTGAGCCAATTAAAAAAAAAAAAAAATTGCACCTTCTTGGGACTCAAGAGCTATACCAGGTTGTAGACCGATTTGAACCGTACATGACACAGTTGTTGGCAGTTGCAACAAAACACGTTGTGCAATTTTGCAGCCACATCGGACAACATTTGAAACTTCTAGGGGTACTAGATGTCAAATTGGAACATCGGTTTACATGGGTGCTGCATCAGCTAATAAACCGATTTGGACAGTACTTATCATCGGCGTTGGAAATCACAAGAAAACGCTTTGTGGAAGATTCCAGTTTTATCGGATAACAATTGCAACTTACAAGAACCAACGAAATCTAATCAAGCGAATATATTTTATTTTTGAATATAGCGGTAAGGTCCGGCATTACTGAGGTAGAGGTAGATATATAACAAGTATATACTTCCAGTTGGAGTAAAAAGGCGTTAAGTTCGGTATATATGTAAAACACCTTTCATCAAAATCCGGTGAAAATCGCATACCTTATGTCCCATATCAGTTATATCGAAATATGTTCCGATTTGGATGAAATACTAATAAGTAGAAGTCATTGTTCAATTGTGTATAACAAACTATTGATCTTTTTAGTAGCTGTATCTAAAAATAGACCGATCTGAACCATATACGACACGGATGTCGAAAGCCAAACATAAGTCACTGTGTCAAATTTCAGTGACATTGGATTATAAATGCGACTTATATGAGGCCAAGACTTTAAATCGAGATATCGGTCTAAATGGCAGCTAGATCCAAATCTGGACCGATTTGGGCCAAGTTGCAGAAAAATATCGAAGAGCCTAACACAACGCACTGTTCCAAATTTCGTTGAAATCGGACAATAAATGCGCCTTTTAAGGACCCAAAACCGTAAATCGAGAGATCGGTCTATATGGCAGCTATATTCAAATCTGAACCGATCTGGGACAAATTGAAGAAGGACGTCAAAGAGCCTGAAACAACTCACTGTCTCAAATTTCATCGACATCAAACAATAAATGCGTCTTTTATGGACCCAAAACCTTAAACTGAGAGATCGGTCTAAATGGCAGCTATATGCAAATCTGGACCGATCTAGGCTAAATTGAAGAAATATGTCAAAGGGTCTTACACATTGCAGAAATATGTTAAGGGGCTTAACTTAACTCACTGTCGTAAATTTCAGCAAAATTGGATAATAAATGTGGCTTTGATGGGTCTAAAACCTTAAATCGAGAGATCGGTCTATATGGCAGCTATATCCAAATCTGAACCGATCAAGGCTAAATTGAAGAAAGATGTCAAAGGGCCTTACACAACTCACTGTCCCAAATTTCAGCAAAATGGGATAACAAATGTGGCTTTCATGGACTTAAGGCCCTAAATCTGAGGATCGGTCCATATGGCAGCTATATCTAAATCTGAACCGATCTGGGCCAAAGTGACGAACGATGTCGAAGGGCCGAACACTACTCACTGTCCCAAATTTCAGCAAAATCGGATAATAAATGTGGCTTTTATGGGCCTGAGACCCTAAATAGGCCGATCGGTCTATATGGGGGCTATATCAAGATATAGTCCAATATAGCCCATCTTCGAACTTAACCTGCTTATGGACGAAAAAAGAATCTGTGCATAATTTCAGCTCAATATCTCTATTTTTAAAGACTTTAGGGTGATTTCAACAGACAGACGGACGGACATGGCTAGATGGTTTTAGATTTTTACGCTGATCAAGAATATATATACTTTATAGGGTCGGAAATGGATATTTCGATGTGTTGCAAACGGAATGACAAAATGAATATACCCCCATCCTTCGGTGGTGGGTATAAAAATTTCAGCGATGGTTTTCCCCTCCTGACGCTAGCAACATTTGTGAGGTACTATGCCATGTAAAACTTCTCCCCAAAGAGGCACGCCATTCGAACTCGGCTTTTAAAAGGAGGCCCCTTATCATTGAGCTTAAACTTGAATCGGACTGCACTCATTGTGAGAAGTTGGCCCCTATTCCTTAGTGGAATGTTCATGGGCAAAATTTGCAATACTTCTAGTTGATAATTGTGCTCCAAGTTATAGGCCTGAGAACAGTCACCTGTTGTCCCATTGTTATCACTTGGTACTAGGTGACTTTAATGCACATTAAGTGTTACCTAATTTTCTCCTAGGTAACAATCAGACGGAAATGGCTTTGGCAGAGCATATTAATGCCTCCAAGTTTTTCACAGTGAAAAAGAATACCCCCATCAAGATTATAGTTGATAGCAGCAGTTTGCCAGACATCTCCTTTGCGTCACCTGGTCAGCTAAATGACATTTCTTGGCAACTCGTCATTCGCCGGATCATATTGACCTCACCACAATTCCCGCCATTGATCGATTAATCAACTTCATAACCTCTGAACTACGGACGTATATCAATCAGAACAAATAAAAACGCAATAACGTCGACCGTGAAGAACTAAGGATACCCGGCATCATGGATATATATATATATATATATATATATATATATATATATATATATATATATATATATATATATATATATATATATATATATATATATATATATATTAGACCGTCCCTGTGCTGAGTATGATTGAAATCGGTCTATAACCTGATATAGCAATCATATAAACCGATCTGGAGTCTTGCCTTATGCTCCGAATCGGACTATAACTTGATAAAACTCCAATAGCATAGCAATTCTTTTTTTATCCTTTGTTTGTCTAAAAAGAAATTCCGGGAAAATAATTTAAAAAAATGTGATCGATGGCAGAGGGTACTTTCGTCCCAAAATAAGGGGAAAATTTAAATTTTCTGAAAAAAAAATTCTAACTGAAAAATTTTAAGAAAACAAGTAAAAACGTGCTAAGTTCGGCCGGGCCAAATCTTATATACCCTCCACCAAGGATCGCATTTGTCAAGTTCATTCCCGGTATCTCTTTTTAGACAAACAAAGGATTAAAGAAACGCATTGCTACGCAAATTGAACTGAATGTTGAAATGTTGTCTTTGGATGTCAAAGTGGGTGGGAAAAACATTAGCCGGAAATCGATACGAAAGAAATAAAAATTCTCCCTATAATTCATTGTGCGGCCCGCTGGCCAATCTATTACAAACGGGTGGGAGTTCCTGGAATGTCTAGTATCCCTGACATACATCCTTCCATCAGAAATAAGAAGACGAACATTAGACGAACAAACACCATGAAAATACAGATAGAACAGCACCGAACAACCCACATTGCGACGATGATCAAGGGAGGCAATACCGTTGGATACCCCACAGTCCCCAATCAACGACATCGCTCTCCTCTGTACACGGTCCAGTAGCTCCAGGGATGATTTTGAAGCTCCAGCCCATACATGTGAGTTGTACTCCATTTTCGGCCTAGTGAAAGTGGTGTAGATGTTTAGAAGATCAGACGGAGTGAAGTATTTCTTATACCGTGTGAGAAAGCCTTAACACATTAATGCTTCTTTCGACTTTTCAAATACATGTTTAGCCCAACGGACATCACTTTGTATTTTCATGCCCAGAACATCAAGAGCTTCGGATTACTCAACACTTACACCGTTTATAGACAAAAATGGTCGTAATGGGTCAGCGAATCGTTTGTGTGACAACAAGCAGCACTGAGTCTTCCGTGCATTAAAATCTGCTCGATTCATTCGACCCCACTCAGAAATGGCCAGAAAATCCTGGCAGAGTGTATTATCCATAACTCGCCTCTTGTCCTCAATCTCTCGAAGACTCGGCCTATGGTCAAACGAGTACGCATGGCAGAAATTACCGTCATCCGCAAATGAGTAGATCGGATTCGATGTCTGACCCAACAGATTGTTGAAGAAAATAAGAAAAAAGAGAAGGAGAAAGAACAGAGCCCTGGGGTACACCTGCGGTCAATTTATGCTCATTGGATGAGAACCCATCTATAATGACTCATATGCTGTGATCTCTGATAAAGCTTGACATAAATCGAACGAAGTCATTACCGACACCAAATGCGACAAGCTTTGATAGTAGTGCACCGTGCCAGACCCTATCAAATGCCTTGGAGATATCCAGAGCCACAACCTTACTCTCACCAAACTGGTGGATTGAGCGACTCGAACGTTCCGACAGAAGTGCCATGAGGTTGGGGGGTGTTTTGGGGGGATGGACGGCCACTCAGTGAGTTGGCCTTGAAAATATGTATCGGATTCGTGTTATACTCTAAAAACCCTCTTTTTTGAGCCCCATATTACAATGGTCAACAAATACTTCCTATTTGGGTGGTGTTGTGGGGGGTGGGGTGGCCCCATACACACTTTTCGCGAATATTGCTTTCAAATTCGTGCTTTACTCCCAAAGACCTTTCATTTGAGCCCCATATTGCTATGGTCGTAAGTTTTTCCCCTTGTGGAGATGTTTTTGGGGGGGCCCCCCAAACACTTGGTCCCATATTTGGATATCAGATTCGTATTCTAGACTCAAATACCTTTCATTTAAGCCCCATATATCCATGGTCAGTAAATAAGTCCTGTTTGGGGGGTGTTTTGGAGAAGGGGTGGACCCCCAGAAACTTGGTCCAACATTTGCATATCAGGTTCGTATTCTACATTCAAATACCTTTTATTTAGCCCCATATTTCCATGGTCACTAAATAAGTCCTGTTTGGGGGGTGTTTTGGGAAAGGGGTGGACACCCGTGGTCCCACATTTGGATATCAGATTCGTATTCTACTCGGAAATACCTTTAATTTGAGTCCTATTTTGCTATGGTCGGTAAATATGTCCGATTTAGGGGTTTTTTGGGGGTTGGGGTAGTCCCCCTAACGCTTGATCCGACAATTTGATATCAGATACGTTTTCTTATCCTAAATATGTTTTCTTATCCTTAATACCTTTCATTTGAGTCCCATATTGTCGTGATTTGTCTAAATATATGTTTGGTTTTAGGGTGGGGCGGCCCCCCTAGCTACCCTATCCGAAATTTGGATACCAATTTTTTATTTTTAGGGTATTGAATGAGAGCACACAAAATTTCGCTTAAATCGCTACACCCATCTCCGAGATCTGGCGTTTCTGAAAATTATGGTAAGGGGGAGGGTCCGCCCCCCCCTTCAGATATCAAAAAAAATTAGTACCCTACCATCATGTGAAAATTTCAGGAAAATCGGTTCAGCCGTTTCTGAGTCTATGAGGAACACACAAACAAACAAACTCAAATTGATTTTTATATATTAAGTCTGTAATAGGAAGGATGAAGAGATTTTTGGTTTTTTTTAGAGATCACTTCCATTGGTGCTTAAAAGAAAATTCGTATCAGATTTCCTGCATTTCCCCTAGTTTCTCTCAAAATTAATTTCCAATTTTTATTAGTAGTTTATAGTAATCAACTATTTTGCCACACTATTTGCTATTGTTTTCTATTTTCCATTTTCCAGTCTTACTAACTTTAAACAAATGTTATATATGTTCTCTCAAAGATATTGTAAGAGTCCAGGCACACCGAAGTCCAACTCCACGAATTCAACAAATTCATTGAGTTCAGTGGCAACTCAGCAGTCTAAAGTCTTTACTATGCCAATGACAACGCCTAATCCATTAAAATTTTGAACAAAATATGCAAAAGCTAATAAGTAAAATGAAAACAATTTACAAAAAAAAGGTAAAATTATGTAAGAGGTTTATATATAAAACCAAAAAAAAATATATATATATATATAGATTATGGTTTTGGAGCAATGCAAACATACACAATATGGGGAAACATGGTTATACAACTTGAATTATAGTAATGGTAAAATACACAGCTGATAATAATAATAGCTTTAAGCAATTGTAAATAACACCAACTCTGTAAAAGATAACTCAAAACATTTAACAAAAGAAAACAGGTGATTTTGTTTTTATATTATTTATACTAATGCATGTTTTGTGTTTTATGTATACTCCAAAGTTTTGCCAATTTTCTAATATCTCTTCTATAATCTTTCTCTAGATACTCCTCGGTGCGTGAAACCAGCAGCCAACAGCGCCAAAGTCAATACTCCACCCGCACCACCTCCAGCAGCATGGGCAATTTAGCCGTAAACAATTCCATTATCAATTCCGAAAAGCCTTTGATACGGCCAGCTGAGCGGGTAACCAGTTTTGGCTAAATAAAGTCCTTTATGTATGCATCCTGTGTTTATTTCAATATGATGTCCTACATATTTCTCTATCGAATGTTAAGCTAAGTCCCTAAGTATCCTATCTTTTAGGTTAAGTGTGATTTTTCTAATGTGTCCAAGTCCCGTTTCTACTTAAATTAAAAACAAAACAAAAGACAAAATGAAGCCCTAACTCTTGATGGTAGTTTTCAGTGTTGCCAATTTGCCAATATTTCCTGAAGGGGGAAACACATGCACACGCCGTTATACATTTCCACTCAGGGAGAGAATTGTCCTTCCATTTGAAAAACACTGAACTTTCTTTTGTAGTAATAATGCTTATAAATGTAATATAATATAATGTGATAGATGTACTATGTATGCTATTCTGTTTTTTATATATTGTTTATGTTTTTAATAATAATCATTCCTTAAGGGCTAAGTTCAATAGCCTTAATTGAAGAAAAGTTGCTGTAAACTATATATTTTAGTTTTTTCTTTTTAAGATTTATTTCAATGCCTCCATGCAGCACCTTAATTTTATGTTTTTGGAACTCTACACTAATCGGTGTTTATTACTCATCTTATCATATCAAAGCTTAACTTAAGTTTGTTTAGCATTAGTACCTTTATATTCAACCCAAAATTCAACGAAAAAAGAAGAAAAACATAAAACCATTTTAAAATATTACAAACAATTATGCCACAATATTGCAAAATGATGATAACACGTAAATTTTTTTTTTTATTGTAAATAAAAAACCAAAGAAATTTTCGTTCACAAGCAAAGGCATTATTAATCGGTAAGATATGCATGTGGGGGATGTGAATACCAAAACGTGAAAAGCGTGCTAAGTTCGGCCGGGCCGAATCTTATATACCCTCCACCATGAATCGCATTTGTCGAACTCCCTTCCCGGTATCTCTTTTTTTGGGCAAACAAAGGGTAAAAGAAAACAAGTAAGAAGGCGTTAAGTTCGGCCGGGCCGAACTTTGGATACCCACCACCTCGGGTATATATGTGAACCACATTTCGTCAAAATCCAGTGAAAAATGCATACCTTATGCCACATAGCAACTCTATAGATATCATCAGATTTAGACCAAATGCTTATAAGTACAAGTCATTGTTCAACCGAGAGATCGGTCTATATGGCAGCTATATCCAAATCTGGACCGATCTGAGCCAAATTGAAGACAAATATCGAAGGGCCCAACACAAGTCATTGTCCCAAATTTCGGCGGCATCGGACAATAAATGCGCTTTTTATGGGCCCAAAACCTTAAATCGAGAGATCGGTCTATATGGCAGCTATATCCAAATCTAGACCGATCTGGGCCAAATTGACGAAGGATGTCGAAGGACTCAACGCAACTCACTCTCCGAAATTTTAGCAAAATCGGATAATAAATGTGGCTTTTATGGGCCTAAGACCATAAATCGGAGGATCGGTGTATATGGCAGCTATATCCAAATTTGGACCGATCTGAGCCAAATTGACGAAGGATATCGAAGGGCTCAACGCAACTCACTGTCCCAAATTTCAGCAAAATCGGATAGTAAATGTGGCTTTTATGGGCCTAAGACCATAAATCGGAGGATCGGTCTATATGGCAGCTATATCCAAATTTGGACCGATCTGGGCCAAATTGACGAAGGATGTCGAAGGGCTCAACGCAACTCACTGTCCCAAATTTCAGCAAAATCGGATAGTAAATGTGGCTTTTATGGGCCTAAGACCATAAATTGGAGGATCGGTCTATATGGCAGCTATATCAAAATCTGGACCGATCTGGGCCAAATTGACGAAGAATGTTGAAGGGCCTAACACAACTCACCGTGTCAATTTTCATCCAAATCGGATATAAAATGTGGCTTTTATGGGCCTAAGACCCTAAATATGAGGATCGGTCTATATGGCAGCTATATCCAAATCTGGACCGATCTGAGCCAAATTGACGAAGGATGTCGAGGGGCCTAACACAACTCACTGTCCCAAATTTCAGCAAAATCGGATAATAAATGTGGCTTTTATGGGCCTAAGACCCCAAATCGGCGGATCGGTATATATGGGGGCTATATCAAGATATAGTCCGATATAGCCCATCTTCGAACTTAACCTGCTTATGGACAAAAAAAGAATCTGTGCAAAATTTCAGCTCAATATCTCTATTTTTAAAGGCTGTAGCGTGATTTCAACAGACAGACGGACAGACGGACAGACGGACAGACGGACAGACGGACGGACATGTCTAGATCGTCTTAGATTTTCACGCTGATCAAGAATATATATACTTTATAGGGTCGGAAATGGATATTTCGATGTGTTGCAAACGGAATGACAAAATGAATATACCCCCATCCTTCGGTGGTGGGTATAACAATTGCTATGTTATTGTAACAATATCAAGTTATGGTTCATTTCAAACCATAATTGAATTGAATATTGAAGAAGTCATTGTGTAAAATTTCAGCCAAATCTAGTAAGAATTACACCCTTTAGGGGTTGAAGTAGTAAAATAGGGAGATCGGTTTATAGGGGAGCTGTATTAGGCTTTAACCCGATTCAGACCATATTCGACACGTAGGTTAAAGGTCATGTAAGAAGCCGTTGCACAAAATTTCAGCCAAATCGAATAATAATTACGCACTTTAAAGGCTCAAGAAGTCAAGATTCCAGATCGGTTTATAAGGCAGCTATATCAGGTTATCGACCGATTTGAACCATATTTGGTAAAGTTGTTGGAAGTCATAACAAAATACCTCATGCAAAATTTCAGCTAAATCGGATAATAATTAAGCGCTATAGGGGCTCAAGAAATCCAGACCCCAGATCGGTTTATATGGCAGCTATATTTGAACTATTCTCAGCACAGTTGTTGGAAGTCATAACAAAACACGCCATACAAAATTTAAGCAAAATCGGATATGAATTGCTCCCTGTAGAGGCTCACGAAGTCAAGACCCCGGATCGGTTTATATGGCAGCTATACCAGGATATGAACCGATTTCAACCATATTTGGCAAAGTTGTTGAAAGTCAAAACAAAACACCTCATGCAAAATTTCAGCTAAATCGGATAATAATTGCGCCCTCTAGTGGCTCAAGAAGTCAAGATCGCAGATCGGTTTATAAGGCAGCTATATAAAGTTATGGACCGATTTGAACCCTACTTAGAAAAATTGTTGGAAGTCATAACAAAACAGCTCATGCAAAATTTCAGCTAAATCGGAAAACAATTGCGCCCTATAAGGGCTCAAGAAGTGCAGACCCCAAATCGGTTTATATGGCAGCTTATTAGATTATTGACCGATTTAAACCATTCCTAACACAGTTGTTGGAAGTCATAACAAAACACGCCATACAAAATTTAAGCAAAATCGGATATGAATTGCTACCTGTAGAGGCCCAAGAAGTCAAGACCCCGGATCGGTTTATATGGCAGCTACACCAGGATATGGACCGATTTGGACCATACTTGGCTAAGCTGTTGGAAGTCATAACGAAACACCTCATGCAAAATTTCAGCTGAATCGGATAAGAATGGCGCCCTCTAGTGGCTCAAGAAGTCAAGATCACAGATCGGTTTATAAGGCAGCTATATTAAGTTATGGACCGATTTGAATCATACTTGGCAAAGCTGTTGGAAGTCACAACAAAACACCTCATGCGAAATTTCAGCTAAATCGGATAATAATTGCGCCCTATAGGGGCTGAAGAAATCAAGATCCAAGATCGGTTTATATGGCAAAATATATATACAAAAAATGGACCAATATGGCCCATTTACAATCCCAACCGACCTACACAAATTAAAAGTATTTGTGAAAATTTTCAAGCGGCTAGCTTTACTTCTTCGAAAGTTTGCGTGCTTTCGACAGACAGACGGACGGACGGACAGACGGACGGCCATGGCTAGATCGACATAAAATGTCATGACGATCCGGAATATATATACTTTATGGGGTCTGAGACCAATATTTCGAGGAGTTACAAACAGAATGACTAAATTAGTATACTCCCATCCTACGGTGGAGGGTATAAAAAAAAGTTTCCTATTGGTTTTTGACAAAGGCCAAGCCAATGTTGGTTCCTTCTTTATCTCAACTGTGAACACTAGGGTGATGATTTTTTTTGACTTTTTTTACCCACCACCGAAGGATGGGGGTTTATTCATTTTGTCATTCCGTTTGCAATACATGGAAATATCCATTTACGACCCTATAAAGTATAGATATTCTTGATCAGGGTAAAAATGTGTTAACTACGGTCCAATGACCTGATTATCTATGACCTGATATAGCTCGCATTTAAACCGATCTCCCGATTTGACTTCATGAGCACTTCCAAGCCGCAATTTTCATCTGATTTGGCTGAAATTTTGCATGTAGTGTCCTGTTATGACTTCCAACAACTGTGTTTACTACGGTCTAAATCGATCTATGACCTGATATAGCTCGCATTTAAACCGATCTCCCGATTTGACTTCATGAGCACTTACAAGCCGCAATTTTCATCTGATTTGGCTGATCACAATAAACGACCAAGTCATTGAAGACATTGACAACTTCTTCAATCTTAGCAGCAAAATAACAAAAAAAAAAAGGAGTATCGGAAGCAGACATACGCGTACGTTTCAACAAGGCTAGGAGCACCTTTCTTAAACTCGAGAAAGTTTGGAGATGCAATGACATCTCACATAATACAAAAGTCAGAATTTTCAACAGTAGTGTGAAATCTATTTTATTATATAGCTGTACAGCTTGGAGCTTGACACAACTTCCCGCAAAATCCAAGTTTTTATAAATCGTTGCTTGCGAAAAATACTACGAATTTTCTGGCCAAACTGTATGGACTTGGTTGGGTCACATCCTACGCCGACCGCGCATAGCGAAAATTGTCCTAGACTGGAACCCGCAAGGACTGCGAGGAAGGGGACGCCCAAAACACACATGGATCCGCTGTACGAAAAGAGAGTTGGAATTAACCCATATTTCGTGGAATCAAGACAAGAGTTTGGCCAACGATATAGCTCGATGGAGAGAGCTTGTTAATGCCCTATGTTCACACTGAACAGTTTACTATTGGCTATATTTTATTGTAATATATTTAATACGCTCCAATTGTAAATAAAAGACACACGAGGGTTGCTTTTTATATGTCGGGATTAGAGAACATAAAATCAAATATTAATCGTCGAAAATCGCTTGATTGATTTTCAAAATATTCCCCATTAAGATCTAAACACCTTTGCATTCGTTGAACCAATTGTCGAAGCACTTTTGCCACTCTCATTGAGGTATCTGCAAAACATGCATTCTGAACGCATCAACGGCTTCTTCAGGTGTCGAAAAACGTTTACCTATCATTTTATTTTTTTACGTACGGGAATAAAAAAGTCCTTCGGTGCCAAGTCAAGACTATACGGCGTATGACTCATCAAATCGGTGTTCTCAGTGCTCAAAAATGCAGTTGTTTGAGCTGATGTGTGAGAGCTCGCATTGTCGCTGTGAATAGTGGTCCGTTTTTGGCAATTGGTTTTCCTGATTTCTTGGAAGACAACTGACAAACAAATGGTTGTGTCCCACTCAGAATTGACCGTCTCGCATTGTTCTAGTGGTGCGATTGCGACATGTCCAGTTTTTCCGAAAAGACAGGCTATCATTTGCTTGGAAGTGCTTCGCGGACCAATTACTTTTAAGTACAAGTCATTGTTCAAGTGTGTATAACAAAATATTGGCCTTTTTAGTAGTAGTATATCTAAAAAAAACCGAACTGAACCATAGACGACATGGATGTCACTGTGTAAAATTTCAGTGAAATCGGATTATAAATGTCCCTTTATGGGGCCACGACTTAAAATCGAGATGTCGGTCTATATGGCAGCGATATCGAAATGTGGACCGCTTTGGGCCAAGTTGCAAAAAAATTTCGAAAAGCATAACACAACTCACTGTCCCAAATTTCAGCGAAATCGGACAATAAATGCGCCTTTTATGGCATCAAAACCTTAAATCGAGAGATCGGTCCATATGGCAGCTATATCCAAATTTGGACCGATCTGGGCCAAATTGAAGAAGGCAGTCGAAGGGCCTAACACTACTCACTGTCCCAAATTTTGGAAAAATCGGGCAATACATGTGCCTTTCATGGGCGCAAGTCCTTAAATTGAGAGACTGGTCTATATGGCAGCTATATCCAAATCTGGACCGATCTGGGCTAAGTTAAAGAAGGCAGTCAAAGGGCCTTACACAAGTTACTGTCCCAAATTTCAGCAAAATTAGATAATAAATGTGGCTTTTATGGGCCTAAGACACTAAATCGGCGGATCGGTCTATATGGCAGCTATATCCAAATCTGAACCGATCTGGGCCAAATTGAAGGAGAATGTCGAAGGGCCTAACACAACTCACTGTCCCAATTTCAGCAAAATCGAATAGTAAATGTGGCTTTTAAGGGCCTAAAACCCTAAATCGGGGGATCTGTCTATATGGGGGCTATATCAAGATATAGTCCGATATGGCCCATCTTCGAACTTAACCTGCTTATGGATACAAAAGGAATCTTTGAAAAGTTTCCGCTCAATATCTTTATTTTTTAAGACTGTAGCGTGATTTAATTTTTTTGTCAACGTGGACCCCCAGTTTTTACAGTGCACTACAAGCCGATTAGTGGCTTAGGTGTATGTTCATGGTGGCATGGGGTGGATTAATATCTACACCCTCTTTTCAACCTATCGTAATTATAACGCTTAACATCATCCATACCAAACTGCTATCCAAAACATCCGCGATATCCAAGATGGGTTGAAAGGAGTATCAAAATACCCCGTGCAAAATTTCAGCCAAATCGGATTATAGTAGCGCCATCTAGAGGCGCAATAAGTCAAATCATGAGCTTTATATGATAGCTCAAGTTGTTGAACGATTTGGACTACACTTAAAATGGATGTCAAAACGACAATAGTACGATCAAAATGTCATATCAAATGTCAAATCAAATGTCAAAATGTCAGGTAACAATTGAAACTTCCAGGAGCTCAATATATAAAATCGGGAGATCGGTTTATATGTGAGCTATATCAGGTTACAGACCGAAAAAGTTTCCAATGATTGTGAGCGTGACTGCCAGAGAAAAATTTTACAAGGAGAATCTCAATGTTCAGTCAAGTGATTCTTTCATTGGAGTAAAGGTTGATAATTATAACGTCTAACAGTCGCTGAAATAGAATGCCTGGCTCCCCCGCGGCGGCAACGTACAGTCAACAGAATGAAGAATCAAAGCGATTTGTTAAATACAAACTCAAACTTAAATAACTTACACAAAATGTAAAAAACAAGAGAAAGTTTACATCCTTAATGCCGTCTACAGTCGAAAATTCAAAAAATTTTATGTCGGCTGATCACTTGGCTTAATCTATTCTGTGAATCTTGCTATGGTGGAGGGTAAACCAAAAAGTGAAGATATTGAGCTCAAACTTTGCGCAGTTAATTTTATTAGCATGGTGTAGAGACCTTTATCTGTAGAAAAATTGAAATTGAAGTTTTGTTCCCAGTTTAGATTTTATGGGAATTTTTTAAACGAATTTTCGGCATTTTTTTTTTTAAGAAAATTCCACTAAACTTTGTGCGCTTGTTATCATGACCTCTAATGCCATCTGCAATTGTCTCCAAAACTTAAAAGAACACTAACCACAATAGCCATTCCTAAGTTGTTTTTTACCCCAACCAAATCATGTTTGTGAATTTGCTAACCCACAGCCAAAAGCTTTTGAAAATTAGCTTTATTTAAACTTTTCCCCACACATCAAATCAAAATCAAATCTTTCGAATGCCCCTTAAGATGATATGCGAGGCAACGGTAACACAAACAGTTTCTATTCACAATTCGAAGGCGGCACAAGTCATACGCTGGTGATCGGCATTGTGCATTAATTTGTTGTGGTGGGGTCGGTTTCATTTCTCCGCTCCATAGGCAATGGAGGAAAAGAAAACATATCAGATCATTAAGTAAAAATATCTAAATTTAAACAAAGTAAAAAATAAAAAGAAAAGTTCAAAATATCAACCGACCGATGAGACACAGTGAATAAGCAGCACTGTCCAAAAAGTCAAGAACGCATAGAGAAAACCCGAAAAAATGCAATAAATCAAAACCACCATTTAGTTAAACACACACAAACACGCGTACGCAACAACAAAATGATACATATATCATCACATTCGTATAGAGTAAAGTGAAATTAATAATAAGAATAATATTAACCAGAAAGAATAACACGGAACATTTAAACAATCGGAAAGCCATAGAAATGTACATTGAAGCGGTCAATACCCACATTCGAATAGAAAAACGACAGCAAAAATAGAGTAAGCGATTTGTTTATTCATTCAGAAGTGAGTGTGAAATCGCATTAAAGTAAAATAATAAAAAAAAAACAACTATACAATTGCAACAACAACTACCACTGATCTACCATAAACCATTTCTTCTTCCAAAACATTTTTGATTGATAGACGAGGCTGCTAAGTAAGGTAAGTTAGTAAAGCCATTTCATTCCGTTGGATACGTATCAATGAGATCACACACTTTCTCGTTCTCTCTCTCTCTATCTGTCTCTCTCAATATTGTCTCATTCCCCAATTGACCTGCTCCAGGGTTGCCAAAGGAATTCTTCAAAATGCCGAACGATCACTTAAGGCTGGCACTATATTCGCTATTCACTGTTGAAAACCCATGTCTTTCGCGATTACTTCAAAAATGTCAATGATGAAATAACACTTTTATCAAAATTTGTGCCATAAATAATGAGGGAATGTCCAACTGAATGAAATCATCGAGTTTTTTTTGCTTTAAAATCTATTATCTAAAAAGAATAATAGGCGAAAAATATCACAAAAAGCGAACGTAGTACCAGCCTTTAAGTATAACATTTAGAATACAGCACTTAAATGCAGAGGCTCTTAACTTCCCAGCGGAAAATATTGCACCACGGATGCAATAATGTAAGTTAAAACTATCGTCACATAAGCATACACAGTTGCTTCAGGATGTTGGCGATATCCCACTTAAATACGATTGTTTAAAGATCCAAAATGGATATTTTGTTGAAGGCAATGTTATGGTTTAAAGATCCACAATGGACATCTTGTCCAAGGCAATGGTATGGCAAAATCAGTTCACATAGTTAGGCGCATCTTGCTTAACACAAACAAGTAAAAGCGTGCTAAGTTCGGCCGGCCAAATTTGGGGAACCCACCACCATGGGTTCTGTTTAAATATGGGAGCTATATCTGGTTATAGACTGAATTGGACCGTACTGGGCGCAGTTGTTGAGAGTCATAACAGAACACTATATGCAAAATTTCAGCCAAACGGATTAAAATCGTGGCTTGTAAGGACTCAAAAAGTCAAATCGGGAGATCGGTTTATATGGGAGCTATATCATATTCTTGACCGATTTGAACCGCACTTGGCACAGTTTTGCACACCATGTACAAAATTTCACTCAAATCGGATGAAAATTGAGGCTTCCAGGGGCTCAAGAAGTCAAATCAGGAGATCGGTTTATATGGGAGATATATTAGGTTCTTGACCGCTTTGAACCGTATTTAGCACAGTTGTTGAAAGTCATAACCAAACACTATGTGCAAAATTTACGCCAAAACGGACAAAAATTGTGGCTTTCATGGGCTCAAGAACTCAAATCGGGAGATCGGTTTATAAGGGAGCTATATCTGGTTCTTGACCGATTTGAACCGTACTTGGCACAGTTGTTGAAAGTCTTAACAAAACACTATGTGCAAAATTGAAGCCAAAACGGACAATAAATGCGCCTTTTGTGGACCCAAAACTTAAAATCGAGAGATTCTTGTATATGGCAGCTATATGCAAATCTTGATCGATTTAGGCCAAATTGCAGAAATATGTCGAGGGACTTAACCTAACTCACTGTCCCAAATTTCGGCGACATCGGAAAATAAATGCGCCTTTTATGGGCCCAAATCCTGAAACCGAGAGATACGACCCAACGGCTCTAGGAGTGAAAATCGGGCGATATATATATGAGAGCGATATCTAAATCTAAACAGATTTCTACGAAATTCACCAGTAATGTTGAGAGTCATAAGAAAATACTTCCTGTCAAACTTCAAGAAAATCGGTTAACAAATGACCATTTCATTGCAGTATTACTGGAAATCGGACGAACATATATATGGAAGCTATATCTTAATCTGAACCGGTTTTTTTTCCAATTCGTATAGGCTTCGTCTCTAGGTCGCAAAACATGGCTTTACCAAATTTGAAGGCGATCGGATGAAAACTCCGACCTGTAGTTTGTACACAAATTAACATAGACAGACGGACATAGCTAATTCGAATCAGATAGTGGTTCTGAGTCGATCGGTATACTTATCAATGGGTCTATCTCTCTTCCCTCTGGGTGTTACAAACAAATGCATAAGTTATAATACCTTGGTGTAGGGTATAAAAATTCTAGCAGATTGGCCAAACAAATGCATAGTTTCAGCATGTGTCTCCATGTGCCACCATGTATTTGCTATCGAAACTTTAGCTTTAGGTGCGTACTGGGTCTTAATGCAGAACTTACAAATCAAACACTTTGACGTTTAAATAAAAGATTAAGTTATCTGAAAATTTGGCAACCCTATGCAGCATGTAAACAAGTTTATTTTCTATACTCATTTAAACATTACTTTTTGTTGTTTTTGTTCTCTCATTCAAAGCCATGAAGCTCCACCAGCAGCACTCTCACTCACCAACACAAATGCCATCTACTAGTGGTCGTGGTCGCCAATGTTTGTTGTCATTCTGCCCACCCACCTCCACAGCCATTGTTTTGTTTATATTATTTCTTCATACAACCAGCGCCAAAAATTTCCCCTGCCCCTTTCACCAAACAATCAACATTACCGATGGCCTACGTCTAAAAGATGGCTCTTATTCTTACGAAGGTCTGGTCATACCGGCAAATCTCACGGCCGAATATAAAATCAAGGTAATCGATGGCATCGAATATTCGGCTCCCAAGCATTGGCGAGCTTGTGCCTGCCTCCTTAAACCATGTGTCACCTTTTGCTGCCCACCTAAAATGCATTTTGATGAGAGGCATCAAAATTGTACCCCAAATCTGAATGAGGGTCATTCGCAGCATAATCACATAGAGGTGACTTTTTCAAATGGTAGCGTCAACGCGGTGAATATCAAAGAGGCGTTTATTATCCGCTATGAACTTGGATGCAAAAACAAGATGGTGGAACGAAATATGGCGGACTTTTGGAAATGGGATCTATTTGAGGTGAGTTGGCAAATTTGAAATGTGGTTTAAATTACGATAAGCTGAAGAATCTGCATTAAATTTTGTGCATTTGTAGCGATGTGTATTAATAACTGATTCATTACCTACGCTTAGCGTATTAAAATCAACGTTCAGTCTTCAAGCGCTGCTGCTAAAATTACTTCATGCCGACACGTAATAGCTATCGAATAGATATAGCTATACTTGTCCAATATGAGTCATTTGTTGAAGTAGATATAGGAAATTATTTTAAATTTTATATTAGAAAGACGTGTTCCGCCGATTGATCATAAGGCATTTAGTTTTGGGATCTCACTTTTATAGGCGCTATGATGGGTGCCAAATCTTTTTATAACACCACGAAGAACTGATTCGGTATCTTTTCGTCATGTGGGGCCGGCCACATTAAGGTTTTCGTAAGTTAAAATGGAAATCCTCCAACTCCAAGGTGAGCTCACTCGGAGGTCAATATTGATCCATTGCGATACCTTAGCGAGATTTAGGCGAGAAGGTGAAGAAAAAAAGTGGGAGTCACCTTAAGACAAGATATGGAGGACGTCTTTCCGATTTCAACGCAATAAGATGCATATTCATCCACGGAGGATCACTGGTCTAATCCCGCCTACGTGTCTACCCGAAGTGTGCCAGCCAAGGACCCTGCACATCTACGCACACTAGAGCTGGCAAACTATCAATAAACGCGACATTCGATATTTTTATATAGAAGCAATATCAATGAACAGACGGAATAAAATCAAATTTAATAACGTCAGTTAGAAGTCATGAAAGGAATCTTTGTACAAAGTTTTATCAATCAAATCCGCAATTACTTTTTGGGCACCAAATATATAAATCCTTGATCAGCGTAAAAATCTAAGACGATCTAGCCATGTCTGTATGTTGAAATCACGCTACAGAGATATTTAGCTGAAACTTTACACAGATGCTTTTTTTGTCCATAAGCAGGTTCGAAGATGGGCTATATCGGACTATATCTTGATATAGCCCCCATAACGATCGATCCGCCGATTTCGGGTCTTAGACCCATAAAAGCCATATTTATTATCCGATTTTGCTGAAATTTTGGACAGTGAGTTGTGTTAAGCCACTCGATATCTTTCTTTAATTTGGCCCAGATTGGTCCAGATTTGGATATAGCTGCCATATAGACCGATCTCTCGATTTAAGGTTTTGAGCCCATAAAAGGCGCATTTATTGTCCGATGTCGCCGAAATTTGGGACAGCGAGTTGTGTTAGGACCTTCGACATTCTTTGTCAATTTGGCCCAGATAGGTCCAGTTTGAAAATAGCTGTCATATAGACCGATCTCTCGATTTAAGGTTTTGGACCCATAAGAGGCGCACTTATTTTCCGATGTCGCCGAAATTTGGGACAATGAGCCGTGTTAGAGCCTTCAATATATTTCTGCAGTTTGGCCTAGATCGATCAAGAATTGCATATAGCTGCCATACAGACCGATCTCTCGATTTAAGGTTTTGGGGCCATAAAGGGCGCATTTATTGCCCGATTTCACCGAAATTTGGGACAGTGAGTTGTGTTAGGCTCTTTGGCATCTTTCTGCGTCTCGGCCCAAATCGGTTCAGATGTGGATAAAGCTGCCATATAGACCGATCTCTCGATTTAAAGTCTTGGCCCCATAAAAGGCGCATTATAATCCGAATTCACTGAAATTTGACACAGTTACTTATGTTAGGCTTTTCGACATTCGTGTCGTATATGGTTCAGATCGGTTTATTTTTAGATATAGCTACTAAAAAGATCAACATTTGGTTATACACAATTGAACAGTGACTTGTACTTATTAATATTTGGTCCTAATTGGAACGTATTTCGGTATAGCTGCTATAGGGTATAAGGTTTGCATTTTTCACCGGATTTTGACGAAAGGCGGTTTACATATATACCCGAGCGAATAGCAGCAGCACCTTCCTTCTTGGGTTGTTCCCCAATTCATTTTTGAAGTCTATCGCGAAAGTCACCTCCACGATCTTGCCGATCGTCGACGGAAACGTCGTCTGGAACTTCGTTCATAACGGACTAGGACGATGACTATCGATACTATATCCACTTTGTTAAATGCCCTTTCGGCATCCGTGAACGGTCTCTACCGACCTGCCCTTGAAGTATGCGTGTTATTCACCACCGAAGTTTTAGGTTTAAGTTCTTCCCCCACCTACAGATCTACAAGTCTTTTAAATTAAAAAAGATGACAGACTACTAGCCCTATTATGCTTTGTCGTGGTGTTGCTTTTTTCCGCCTTAACGATAAAGACCACCCTGACCTCTCTTTATGCCCTACTTGGCTTTCCCTGTAAATCTGCCTTAACCATGGCAGAGTAATTTCTAGTGATTGCTGCTGTAGCGGTGGGAGGATACGTCCAGGCGCTCCGCTGACCATTTTTAATTGATCAATAACCCAATTTCTTTGTCCGTTTGTGGTATTCTTGCTATAACTGAGATATTCAGACAAAAGTTTGGCATAACTACATATTTTGTCCATACGCTGAGTAAGTTCTTAAATGGGCGATATTTAGATATAAATTTCATAGATATAGACCGATCTCCAGATTTTGGGTCTTTAGTCCATAAAACGTGCATTCATTATCCGATTTTGTTTGAATTTCCCAGTGAGCAGCAACATCCATTCCGAATATAGTCCATATCCAACTTTATAAGATATAGCTGCTATTTAGACCGATATGCCGAATTAGGGTCTTAAACTCATTGCAGCCGCATTCCTTTCCCGAACTTGTTAAAACTAAGAATAATATGTTGCACTAGGGTCCCCTACATGCGAACCCAATTTAGTCGAGAATGGAAAATATTAAGATATAGCTGTCGTGTAGAACCATGTCTCGATTTAGGGTTTTAAGCTCATAGGAAGAAATTTTAAATTAGTTTTAGCTGTCTCGGTCTCCCGATTTAGGGTCTTGAGACAAATATAGGGCGAATTTTTCACCATAACCGAAAATTGAAACAATAAGTAGGTCTCTCAACGTTCGTGACAAATATTGCCCAGTTCAGGCCCTCGTTTGGACACATAAACCGATATCCCGATTCAAGGTTATGAGCCCACATGACGTTGAAATTTGGAACACTGAATTGTACGAGAGTCCTCCACATTTGAGCATGGTATTTTGGATAAAGCTACCATATAAGCCTCTATTATAGCCAGGTCGGTTGGGATTGAAAATGGGCCATATCGGTCCATGTTTTGATATAGCTGTCATATGAACAAATTCCTATCCGAATTGGCTGAAATTTGACATGACGTGTTTCGTTATGACTTCCAACAACTGTGCTAAGTACAATTAAAATCGGTCCACAACCTGATATAGCTGTCATATAAACCGATCTTAGATCTTACCTTGAGTCACTAGAG
This sequence comes from Stomoxys calcitrans, assembly GCF_963082655.1. Lineage (NCBI taxonomy): Eukaryota > Metazoa > Arthropoda > Insecta > Diptera > Muscidae > Stomoxys > Stomoxys calcitrans. The sequence continues at coordinate 241,734,124 of NC_081552.1, read as the reverse complement.
GGTGCAATTCATATGCGATTTGGCTGAAATTTAGCCTGACGTGTTATGACTTTGGAAGTGTGGTTCAAATCGGTCAATAATCTGATATAGCTGCCATATGAACCGATCTTGGATCTTGATTTCTTGAGCCACTAGAGGGTTCAATTCTTATGCGTTTTAACTGAAATTTGGCAGGACGTGTTATGTTTTGACTTCCGACAACTGTGCTAAGTATGGTTCAAATCGATCCATAACCTGGTATAGTTGTGATATAAGCCGATATTGGTTCTTGACTTCTTGAGCCTCTAGAGAGCGAAATTCCTATTCGATTTGGCTGAATTTTGGCATAAGGTGTTTTGTTATGACTGTGCTAAGTATGGTTCATAACCTGATATAGCTGCCATATAAACGGATCTTAAATCTTGACTTCTTGAGCCTTTAGAGGGTGCAATTCTTATGAGATTTGGCTGATATTTTGCATGACGTGTTTTGTTATGACTCCAAATAACTGTGCCAAATATGGTACAAATTGGTCAATAATCTGATATAGTTGCATATAAACCGATCTTGGATCATGATTTCTTGAGCCACTAGAGGGTGCAATTCTTATCCGATTTAGCTGAAATTTGGCAGGACGTGTTCCGTTATGACTTCCAACAACTGTACTAAGTATGGATCAAATCGGTGCATAACATGATATAGCTGCCACATAAACCGATCTTGGATCTTGATTTCTTGAGCCACTAGAGGGCGCAATTCTTATTCGATTTGCCTGAAATTCGGCATGACGTGTTTCGTTTTAACTTCCAACAACTGTGCTAAGTATGTTTCAAATCGGTCAATAATCTGATTTAGCTGCCTTATTAACCGATATTGAATCTTGACTTCTTGAGGCTCTAGACGACGTAATTACTATCCGATTTAATTTAATTAAGGTCTGAATACGACAATAACACTATATAGCCTCGGCCCGACCGAACTTAGCACGATTCTACTTGTTATATATAAGATCGGGCTATTCAATTATTTTGTCAAACAATTCGGCGAACTGGCCAGTATCTCGATGACGATTTTTATATCCACCACCGATGGGGGGGGGTTTATTAATTTTGTCATTCCGTTTGTTACACACCGATATATCAATTTCTGACCCCTTAATGCATACATCATCTTGTTTGTCGTAAAAATCCAAGATGATTTAACCCGTTCCGTCTGTCTGTCTGTTGGAATCATCCTACAGACATTAAAAATAAAGATAACTAGCTGAAACTTTGCACAGATTCTTTATTTGTCCATAGGCAGGCTAAGTTCGAAGATGGGTAGTATATTAATATCGCCCCAAATAGAACGATCTGCCGATTTAAGGTTTTAGCCCCATTAAATCCACATTTTTTATCCGACTTCGCTGAAATTTGGCGTAATATTTTGCGTGAGGCTCCTCGAAATTCGTACTGAGTATGGTCATGATCGGTCTATATTTGGATATAGCTGCCATATACACCGTTCTCCCGATTTAAGGTCTTGGGCCCATAAAAGCAGCACCTTTTACACGATTTAGCTGAAATGTTGCACATTACGCTGTGTTAGGCCTTTCAACATCCATGTTCAATATGGCTCCCATCGACCTACTTACGACAAAGCTGCAATATGGACCCATCTCCCGATCAAAGGTCTTGAGCCCATAAAAGGCGCTTTTATCATACAATTTCGCTGAAATTTGTCATAGTGACGTATCTTGGGCTTTCCAACATCCGTGCCCCATATGATTCAGATCGACCTATATTTAGATATATATATACTGATCTTTTGATTTAGGGTCTTGGGCCCATAAAGGCGCATATATTATCTGATTTCGCTGACACAAGTTCCTATGTAAGGCTTTCTGACATCCGTTTCCTATATGGTTCAGATCGGTCTTTAGTTGGATATAGCTGTCATATAAACCGCTTTCCCAATTTGACTTTCTCTTGACCTCTAGAGGGCGCAATTATTGCTAGATTTGCCTAAAATTTTGGCGGTGGAGTTTTTTTTTTGACTTCTAACTGCCTTGGCTAGTACGGCCAATAACTTGGTACAGCTCATATATATTTGAAAAAGTCATTCAAAGAACTTGACAAATGCGATAAATGGTGGAGGCTATATAAGATTCGGCCCGGCTGAACTTAGGGGCGTTTTTGCTTGTTCTTATACTCCTTAAAATAATTATTGTTAATGAAAGGTTTTTTTTTTCATTTTCAGAATGGCACCTTAAAACGTGACAACATTTATTTCACCAATGATCAATACTGTTTTACACCCTTGGAGCACAAAAAGTCATGGAGTTTGACGCCGCTGACATGCGAAAGATTTGTGAGAGGTTTTCGCGTGTGGATATATGCCATATGTAGGTATTCGCTTTTTCTTCTTTCACAAAGATCACAAGCCAAAAAAATGTTATTGATATTTTTCCCCCTAGGTTCGAGTCTGGCTATATTGATAAATATTGGCATCATTATCATGTATGTTGCTATTAAGGAGGTACGCAATAGTATCTATGGCGAAGGCCTGATATTCCATCTGTTCTCATTGACCATTGGTTTGTCTTTTTTGGTGTATTTGCATTTAAAAAATCCCTTAAATCTATCACACACAGCATGTAGGAATATAGGTGCGGCATATGAATTTATTGGGTTGCCCAAAAAGTAATTGCGGATTTTTCATATAGTCGGCGTTGACAAATTTTTTCACAGCTTGTGACTCTGTAATTGCATTCTTTCTTCTGCCAGTTATCAGCTGTTACTTTTAGCTTGCTTTAGAAAAAAAGTGTAAAAAAAGTATATTTGATTAAAGTTCATTCTAAGTTTTATTAAAAATGCATTTACTTTCTTTTAAAAAATCCGCAATTACTTTTTGGGCAACTCAATATTACTCTATGTAACAACACAAAGAGATGTTATTATGTATTTCTATTTGGTTTTAGGATTTTTGGCCTATTTCTTTATAATTGTCTCCTTTCTGATATTGAACATAATCAGCGGTAGTTTTTGGGCCATCTTCGCTTTGAAGCCCATCAAAAAATGGTATTTGAAAATTCTATATGCCCTTGCCTTTGTTATGGGCTTGGCTATGAAGTATGTGATTAAAGCGGTACAAGATTCAAGTGTGGGTCGTCATTTAAAACCTGGTATTGGAGAAGATTTGTGCTGGTTTGATAGTGAGTAATGACATATATTTTAGAGCTTTACATAATATTTACCTTTATTTTATTTCAGCTCGTTTGTGGGGTATTTTATTGTACTTCTATATACCCTTATTGATGTCATTGGGTTTAAGTATTTTTTGTGTGGCCCGAGCTTTTTTCTGCATTTTGGACTTACCCAGTGATACCCAGACAGTGGCTGGTAAAGATTTTGTGATCACCAGAAAGCAGTAAGTAATCAACAAAATGGATTTTGATTGAAATTAATCCAAATTTATGAAAAAGTTAAACAAAACAAATAAAAAGGCGGGGATGAATTTTACAAACCCACCACCTCGGGTATATACGTAAACCACCTTTCGTCAAAATCCTGTGAAAAATGCAAACCTTATGCCCCATAGCAGCTATATCGAAATATGTTCCGATTTGGACAAACTAGACATGTCCCTCCGTCTGTCCGTTTCTCTGTTGAAATCACGCTACAGTCCTTAAAAAGAGAGATATTAATTTGAAACTTTGCACAGATTCTTTTTCTGTCCATAAGCAGGTTAAGTTTGAAGATGAAGATATAGCCCCCATACAGACCGAGCCGCCGATTTGGGGGTTTAGGCCCCTAAAAGCCACATTTATTATCTGATTTTGCTGAAATTTGGGACAGTGTCATCCTTCTTCAGCTTGGCTCCGATCGCTCCAGATTTGGATATAGCTGCCATATAGACCGATCCGCCGATTTAGGGTCTTAGACCCATAAAAGCCATATTTATTATCCGATTTTGCTGAAGTTTGGGACAGTGAGTTGTGTTAGGCCCTTCAACATTATTCTTCAACTTGGCAGAGATCGGTTTAGACTTGGACATAGCTGTCATATAGACCGATCTCTCGATTTAGGGTTTTAGGCCCATAAAAGGCGCATTTATTGTCCGATTTTGCCGAAATTTGGGACAGTGGGTTGTGTTAGACCCTTAGACATCCTTCTTCAATTTGATCTAGATCGGTCCAGATTTGGATATAGCTGTCATATAGACCGATCTCTCGATTTAGGGTTTTAGGCCCATAAAAGGCGCATTTATTGTCCGATTTTGCCGAAATTTGGGACAGAGAGTTGTGTTAGGCCCTTCGACATCCTTCTTCAATTTGATCTAGATCGGTCCAGATTTGAATATAACTGTCATATAGACCGATCTCTCGATTTAAGGTTTTGGGCCCATAAAAGGCGCATTTATTGTCCGATTTTGCCGAAATTTGGGACAGTGAGTTTTTTTGGTCTCTTTGACATTTTTCTGCAACTTGGCCCGAATCGGTTCAAATCTTGACATAGCTGCCATTTAGACCGATACCTCGATTTTATCTCTTGGCCCCATAAAGAAGCATTTATAATCCGATTTAACTGAAATTTGAAAAGTTGATTATATTAAGATTTTCCACATCCGTGTCGTATATGGGTCAGATCTGTCTATATTTGAATATAGCTATTAAAAAGTATTTGGTCCAAATCCGCACATATTTCGATATAGCTGCTTGGTATGCATTTTTAACCGGATTTTGACGAAAGGTGATTTACATATAAACCCAAGGTGGTGGGTATCCAAAGTTCGGCCCAGCCGAATTTAACACCTTTTTACTTGATTGGTATGCAGTCTTCGAAATTGATGCTTATGTCTGGCTAATCTCTTAGGATCAGTCACAGTTACGTCGACAAAAGTTACTGAGGTCCTGTTATCGCGTCTACCGGGTTTCGAGAGTGACTTCAATGTAGGCCAAAGCTTTCCTAAACCGGTACCTAAGTTACATTGCTCGTTGGCTACCTCGTTCATTTTCAGATTCAGCTCGCTGATTCTGGGGTCAGTGGGGTGCGTGCAACGAATCATATCACGGTCATATGCGAGTACCGCTGCCTGTGCCGGCAAATTCGGTGGCATTTGGGATATTTAGATTAGATTAGATTTAGATTTTATTTTGTTTTCTTTAAACATTACAATTCAAATTTCTATATACTGTTTGATTAAGATAACAAAATGTAAATGTAATTAGTTAATGACAATAACTTTAAATAGTTGTCTGTCAATACCATATTTGTTTTAATTTGTGCTGTTAAATAGCTAAATTTAGTATGTTTGCGTAACATTACGTTTAGATATATACATTTTATAAGCCATAAAGTTAACGTAAAATTTTATAAAGTGTAAAGTTAAGGAAAAAATTTACATATTTTTTTTTTTTTTTTTTTTTTTTTTTTTTTTTTTTTTTTCAAAATTGTTCTCGATTTATGTAGTTCCGATATCTCAAAGCATTGCTAACATAATTATATAATCCATCCCACCCACAATAAAAAGTTCCATTTAAAATTTGTATTAGCTGTACATCATCTAGATAGGCAGTTCCAAAATGCCGTACCCTAAATTCTTGTAATACTGGACATCTGGCTATGAAATGTTGCAAGTTTTCGACTTCTCTCAAGTTACACAATGTACATTGGTGTCTCGCTGCGTTTCTAAAAACGTTTCCATTCAGTGGAAGTACATCTGCCCTTGTTTTCATTATAATAGCAATTTTGTCCAGTTTCCAAACATCTTGCATGTATTCAATCCCGATTTCTGGATTCAAAAAACGATAAAATCTGCTTTCACTTGCTCTTGCTCTATCTATTTTCTCTGTATAGCTTTTCCTTTTGAGATTATTTACAAGTATAGTTGTGGTTGTAGACCAATCTTGCGCTGTTCTGAATAGATTTTCAATTGGAACGTTAGTGCTTTCGGACCAAGATTTCAGTGCCAAGGCCCAGAAAATTTGTTTGTTCCATATTTTTATAGAAAGCTTATGCGGGAGTCTGTTATTATCGTAAAGGAATAAAGTTTTATATATATAATCCATATGTAGTTTCAATGTGTAAAAGTGGTTGTCAGGTACATCGGTCTCTAAAGATAATATATAATTTGGTATATGTTTTGGTTGCTTTAAAACCTTTTTCAAAAAGTACCTTTGTAGTTCATCTACTTCTTCAAACCAGTTGTACCCCCACACCTGGGCTGCATATGACTGTGTGGTTTTGCACACACTCTGGAAAATTTTCCATTTCGATATAAGGGATACATTTGAGTTATTGATCAGATTTTCCCAAGCTGCGTTTATACAAATCTTCGCTCGTTTGTTTCTTTGTTCTGCATGCTTAGTAAAACTCATTTTTGGAGTTAGCAGGACTCCAAGGTAGCAGTATTCGTTCACCACTTCAATTTCTTCATTGAGGTATTTCCATCTCTCCCTTGAAGATAACCGTCCTCCATTTCGAAACACCATTATCTTGGATTTTTGCAAATTTACCACCATATTCCATCTACTACAATAGTTTTCTAAATTCCATATCATTTTTCGAAATACTTCAATATCTTCAGCTAGTATGACGATGTCATCAGCGTACAGTAGTACCCGAACATTTATTTCGTCTAGCACTAACCCTCCTTCCAACCAGTCGTGTATATCATTTAAATACAGAGTGAACAGTAAAGGCGACAGCAAACACCCTTGTCTAACTCCTGTATAAGTATTAAAATGTTGCGATACATTATCTCCAGTCCAAACTACCGATTTAGTGTTTTGGTATATGTTTTGTATTAAATAAACCATCTTTGTTGAGATTCCGATTTCATGCAATTTATAGATTAAAAGTTGCCTGGGTACCATATCAAATGCTGCTGAAAAATCGACGAAAAATGCGTACACTTTCTTTCTTTCAGATAACTTGCAGTGGACGATTGATGCCAGGTTGTAAACATTGTCTACGGTTGAGTATCCTGGTCTAAAGCCTGCTTGAAATTCTTTTAATATATTATAATCACTAATCCATTTCTTTAGTCTATTATTTACAATTCCCATAAAAATCTTGGCCATTGTATTCATAAAAGAGATGCCTCTATAATTACTTGGGGTGTTTATATCGCCCTTTTTGTATATAGGAAATATTACCGACTCTTGCATGATGTTATCTAGCTGTCCTGATTCATAAATTCGATTATATTGACGTGCTAGCTCTGTAAGAAATTGATGTGATGAATATTTCAAAAACTCATACGGCACCCTGTCCATTCCTGGCGCCTTATTTTCTTTCGTTTCGTTTAAAACATCTTGAATTTCACGTACATCTATTTCTCTATCCAGTTCAATATTTGTTCTTTTCAGTACGGCATATTCAATGTTATTTGCAAACTGTGGTTTATTTAATAGCATATTGAAATATATCTTAAAATCCTCAGCAGAAATACTGCTACCGATTTTATGTTTTTGTCCTCTTATCTGTTTTACAAGTATCCACCATTGTTTTACATCTGTGGTGTTGCAGATTTTAGCTTCTAACTCTCTGGCATACTCCAATTTCCTTTCTTTACATGTTTTCTTGTACGTCTTAACCGCATTCAGATAAGTTTCTTTGTCTTGTAGAGTGCTACTTCTCCTGAACTTATTGAGGCATTCAAATGATTTTTTTCTTGCCCTCTCACATCGACTGTTGTACCAGTCTGCTTTGTATTTGTTGCATGTATTTTGTTTATTTGTTATTACGACCGACTTCTGAATTAAATTGGACAAATCTGATAGATTGTCTATACCATTCCCATTTATAGCTAAAAGAAGGTTTTGATTCAAGCTGTTCTGGTATCGCTCAGTTGTTGCCTTTTTCCAAATAAGTTTTGGCGGTAAATTTAATGGCTTTGCATTGATATCGATTTTATTTAATTTAATTTCTATTTTTAGTGGGAAATGATCAGACCAAACTTTTTCTTCAACTTCGAATTTTTTAATCATTTTCAGTCCATAATATGATATTGCTGCTAAATCGTTAACCGAACTGCCATTTTTGCTCACATACGTGTAATGCCCCTCTTCGTCTCCTTCGGTTCTGCCATTTAGAATTAACAGTCCATTATCCTCACAGAATTCCATATATTGTTTTCCTTTTGCATTTACAATTGAGTCTTTTGAGCGCCTGGTTTCCATTCCCGCTGTGAACTCAGTTTCCAGACCGCTTTCAAGATTTTGTTGGAGGTTACCAATTCGTACATTAACATCCCCTGCTAATATTATATGTCCGTCATCTATTTTTTCAAATATTTCTCTCATCGCCTCAAAATCACAGGCCCAATTCTCTCCACGTATATAAACAGGAACGAACGTAAAACATGATTCCAGTGTGCTTATTTTAATCATATTTAAATGGTTTTCTTTCACGAAACTATAATCAACTCCTTTTGTTTGAAGATCTTTTCTAACACCGCATACTATTCCACCACTTGCACGCCCATGTATACTTGATCTTTCTGCTTTGTGCCACATTAAATTGAAGTCCTTAAAATATTTCGACCAGTTTTCTGTTTGGGTTTCCATAACGTGCGTCTCAATTAATGCAAACATATCAAAGCCTCCAATGTATTCGAAAAACTCAGGGTACAAACATTTATTTTTTAAACCATTAATATTATATGAAAGTATTTTAAAAGTTGTTTCTGACAAAATATTCATTTCTTCTATTACTTGACTATATTCATTTTTATCACTTGGGAACTTCTTTAGTTTTTTAGATTTAAATCGTTTTTTAAAATATTATATTTAACATTTAAATTGAAATCTTCTCCATACAATTCCTTAAAAATATTAATTGCGCTAGTCATACCGCACACCAACTTTTTCTCAGAGTTCCACTTAAACCATTTATTTTCAATTTTTAGCTTATCATCCCTGACTTTTATTTTGTATATTTTGCTGAAATCCATAAGTTTTCTCCGTAGTTGAAGCATAACTATTTTATCCAGCCTTCTTTCTGCGTTGAGATCTCGTTCGATGTAGATTTGTGTTCCTTTAAGAAAATTAGTTCGATGTAAAATATCCTCTACCTCATTTTCTGTCTCGAATTGAACTAATACCGCAGCTATTCCGTTTCTTTGATATAATGTTCTTGCTGATTTGGCGCGTATGTTGTTTGGGGTTCTCAGCACTTCTTGACAGAGTTTTTGTATCTCAAAAACGTTTGTCTGTTGGATCGACAAGCCTCTAAACACCAAGTTTTTTCCCTTTATATTTGTTTCCAAATCATTTAGACGTCGCTTGAGCATATTGTTTTCATCTTTAAGAAGGTTCATCTCGTGTACCAGCCCATCGTTAGCCATCTTTAGTTGTTCAACTTCTTCTGACAATGTTGATAATCGCCCCAAAATCTCTTCATTGCATTCCTTTATTATCGCCTTTAAGCTGGCCACACTAATATCCGAGACTCTTTGTTCGTTACTCATTTTGAATTGTTTCGTATTATTCTTCACTTCTCCTTCTGGAGATAAATTATGAGCTTTTCTCTTTTCCAGTTTGTGAATTTATTTTACTTTGAGCCACAGTAGAATTTAAATTTAACGGTCAAAAATACTATTGTGAATTATGCTTATTTTGTGTATAAGTACTCTGTTGAAAGTACTCTGTGTAAACGCGGCCGCACCTCAAAAAGACAACTGTGAACCAATCAGCTGTTTATGTTGTTTTGTTATGTTTACATTTATCTATTTCGGACACCGGTTAACATTTATATGATATTTCCAATAAATTTGTGCCAAATGTAAAAAAATTGCAAAAATTAGATAGCTTTTTTTTTAAAGAATTTGTGTGTTTACGTGACGTTGCCACTATCACCTTCACTATCAAAGCAGCACCATGTCGTCCTCGGTCTTTTGCAATAGTTTTTTGGACCTAATTTTTCCTTTGGCCACCAAATTCACAACTTCGACGGGAGCTCACACAAAAGCGTACGTATTATTTAACAGCTACTTCATTTGGGATATTCGACCGGCTGGTATAAAACGAGCGGCTGCTGCGTTAATGATGTCTCGGAATTTCCTTTTGGCAACTAGCATATTTGAGTTTCAGTTCACTGAGGCGGCGATTGGTGTACCCTCTGAAGCCGACCCAATCGGCCTTCTTCTGATAGATAAACGTCCGGCGCTCAGAGGTTATGACTCGCAAGTCATTGCCTAGGGGAGAATCCCACGAAACGTGATGCGCCCCACTTATGTCGAGCTTGTAAACTAGGTCTTTAACTGGGTTACAACTACCAACCGGAGGAATGTACTTGTTGTATATCTCTATCTCGGCTGTACGGAACCGGAGTGCTATCTATATCCCACAAATGGCGCCAGCATTAGGAGGCGATAACCACCGCTAAAAATTTGTTTCTGATGTTCTCGCTAGGATTCGATCCCATGTGCTTAGCGTCATTGGCGGTCATGCTAACCTCTGCACTACCGTGGGCTCCATTTAGGGTATTAATCTCATAAACAGACCGATTACTGGCTTCGGTGTATCTAAAAGCAAATCGATTCAGACTTGGAAATGGCATAACCATACCATAAATATGATAAAATTAGATATTGGAAAATATGAGTACTTTTTGATAGATTCACTAATATCATCCCTTCTTTTTTCAAATGTCTGTTTGAAATAAATATCTTAAGGTCGAACTTCCTTTAGCTTTCTTCTTCTTCTTCTTATTTGTGTGCATACTGGCTCACTAATTTTGACCATTTTGATGCATTTATTTATTTCTTCCAGTTTCTATTCATATTGCATTTACATGTTGGTCCTCTTCTCGATTTGGATGCGTGAAATTATCGTCTATATAATCGCCCGCATTCGAGAACATTTCTTCATCATCGATTACTGGAGTGGCATTTGCATTTTGTGTTTGGCGTTCGTGGCTTTTGTATATTTGCTGCGCAAAAATAAATTCGTACAATTATGGTGGGAAGAGAATGTGTAAGTTGAACGTCATTTCAAAAACTTAAATAAAAATTAAAAAAATCTTCAAAAACTTAAATAAAAATTAAAAAAATCTTCTTTAGCGAGGGTAAGGAAAAGCCTCCCGAATATGTTTCACCACCTGACTACTCCTTTTTACGTGTTCAAAATTTCAAGAAACAGGGTAAGTTGGACCAAAATTTTGTTGCAAACCCAATGTTGATATTGATTTATCATTACTTTCAGATTCACTCAATTCAGAACAGCAACCGGAATAAAATTGAAAAATGTTTAAACGTTCTCCACAATCCCGCCTCCAATTATCTTTTAAATTGCATAGAAATCCATGCATCAAAAGAATTCGTTTAACATATTTGTTGAATGTAAATAGAACGGTTGAAAGTCTGCATGTTCTCCTTGATGATTCCGGCATTTCTGATGATTGTCATATTAAACCGTGTACTTATAAGTCTGAAGATGTTCACATTGTTCAAATGCAATAAAAAGAAAAACTATTTATTTTGATTCTTTTGTTCTCTAATGACTTTCATTTGAGCCCTGTATTGACATGGTCGATAACTTAGTTCTGTTAAGTATTTTGGACGTGGGAGATCCCTCCGGTATTTCATCCTGAAAGTGGACTACGGTTCTTGTCCCTAAGATTCTTGTCCAATATAAACTGATCTGGGCCATATTGAACACGAATGGAAATGAGACAAATACAGCCCACTGTGTTAAATTTCAGCCAAATCGAGTACTAAACGTTGCTTTCATGATCCCAAAACTTAAATCAGGAGATGGGTATATGTTGCAGCAATATCCAAATATAGCCCAATCTTGACCATACTCGGTACGCATATTGAGGGGCCTAACACAACTCATTGTGCTTAATTTCAGCGAAATTGGTTCATAATTTCACCTTTCATAGGCCCAAAACCTTAAATCAGAAGATGGCTATATATGACAAATCTACACCGATATTAGCCGTAACGAACAGGGATGTCGAGGAGCCTTCCACAAGTGGCTGTATAAAATTTAAGTGAAATCAGACAATAAATGCGCATATTAGTAGTCCAAGACCTTAAACTGAGAGATCGCTCTAAATGACAGCTATATCCAAATAGACCGATCTTGACCAAATAATTTGGTAGTTAGCAGAACCAGATTCCAACATCGAAGGATTCATATGGCTGTCACCCACTAGAGAAGGCAAACAAGTAAAAAGACGTTAAGTTAGGCCGGGCCGAACTTTGGATACCCACCACCACCAAAATCCAGTAAAAAATGCGCCTTTAATGGGGCCAAGACTTTAAATCAAGATATCGGCCTATATGGCAGCTATATTCAAATCTGGACCGATCTGAGCCAAACTGCAGAAAAATATCGAAGATCCTAACACAACTCACTGTCTCAAATTTCGGCGACATCGGACGATAAATGAGCTTTTTATGGGCCCAAAATCTTATATCTAGAGATCGGTCTATATGGAAACTATATTCAAATCTGTACCGATCTGGGACAAATTGAAAAAGGATGTCGAAGGGCCTAACACATATCATTGTTCCAAATTTCGGTGACATCGGACAGTTAATGCGCCTTTTATGGACTCAAAATCTTAAATCGAGAGATAGGTCTATATGGCAGCTATATCCAAATCTGGACCGATCTGAGCCAAGTTGAAGAGAGATGTCAAGGGGCCTAACGCAACTCACTGTTCCAAATTTTGAGAAAATCGGACAATAAATGCACCTTTTTGGGCGCAAGACCTTAAATCGAGAGATCGGTCTATATGGCAGCTATATCCAAATATGAACCTATCTGGGCCGAAGGGCCTAACACAACTCATTGTCCCAAATTTCGGCGACATCGGACAATAAATGTGGCTTTTATGGGCCCAAAAACCTAAATCGAGAGATCGGGCTATACGGTAGCTATATCCAAATTTGGACCGATCTGCGACATATTGCAGAAGTATATCGAAGGGCTGAACTTAACTCACTGTTCCAAATTTCGGCGACATCGGACAGTTAATGCGCCTTTTATGGACTCAAAACCTTAAATCGAGAGATAGGTCTATATGGCAGCTATATCCAAATCTGGACCGATCTGAGCCAAATTGAAGAGAGATGTCAAGGGGCCTAACGCAACTCACTGTTTCAAATTTTGAGAAAATCGGACAATAAATGCACCTTTTATGGGCGCAAGACCTTAAATCGAGAGATCGGTCTATATGGCAACTATATCCAAATCTGGACCGATCTGAGCCAAATTGAAGAAAGATATCGAAGGGCCTAACCTAACTCACTGCCCCAAATTTTAGCAATATCGGATAATAAATGTGGCTTTTATGGGCCTAAGACCCCAAATCGGCGGATCGGTCTATATGGGGGATATTTAAAGATATAGTCCGATATAGCCCATCTTCGAACTTAACCTGCTTATGGACAAAAAAAAAACAATATGTGCAAAGTTTCAGCTCAATATCTCTATTTTTAATGACTGTAGCGTGATTTCAACAGACCGACGAACAGACGGACGGACATGGCCAGATCGTCTTGGATTTTTACGCTGTTGCAAACGGTATGACAAATTGAATATACCACCATCCTTCGGAGAAGGAGATGTATCAAGAGAAAATGAGGTAGGAGAAACGTTTATTCCGCAAGAAGAAGAAAATGGAAAGATGTGATTGTGAGCGAATGGAGATGTTCAGGAGCGAGAATGAAGTTGCAACGTAATGGCTTTAGTACAAGCACATCCATCTGCAGAGAAAAATATGTAAGAGCGTGCTAAGTTCGGCCGGGCCGAATCTCCTCCACCATGGATCGCACTTGTCGAGTTCTATGCGCGGTATCTCTTTTTAAGCAAAACAAAGAATATTGAATAAGAACTGTTATACTATTGGAGCTATATCAAGTTATAGACCGATTTGGACCATAAATGAATGCTGAATATTGTAGAAGTCATTATGTAAAATTTCAGTTCATTTGGATAAGAATTGCGCCTTGTAGGGGCTCAAGAAGCAAAATCGGGAGATCGGTTTATATGGGAGCTGTATCAAGCTATTGATCGATTCAGACCATATTGAACACGCATGTTAAAGGTCATAAGAGAAACTGTTGTACAAAATTTCTTCCAAATCGGATGAGAATTGCGCCCTCTAGAGGCTCAAGAAGTCAAGATCCCAGATCGGTTTATATGATAGCTATATGAGGTTATGTACTGATTTTGTGAGCGAGTGAGTTGTTGGAAGTGTTGCCAAAACACCACGTGCAAAATTTCAGTCAAATCGGACGAGAATTGCGCCCTCTAGAGGCACAAGAAGTCAAGACCCAAGATCGGTTTATATGCCAGCTATATCAAAACATAGACCGATATAGCCCATTTACAATCCCAACCGACCTACACTAATAAGAAGAATTTGTGCAAAATTTCAAGCGGCTGGCTTTACTCCTTCGATAGTTAGCGTGCTTTCGACAGACAGACGGAAGGCCAAGTCATGACGATCAAGAATATATACACTTTATGGGGTTTTAGGCGAATGTTTCGAGGAGTTACAAACAGAATGACGAAATTATTATACCCCCATCCTATGGTGGAGGGTATAAAAAGTTTATCTCAAAAACCCATGTTCAATCTGAAAGTTTAGTAGACGACATGGGAGTGAGGGCAAAGACAATAGAGGACATGATGAGGCTTTTAATGAAAACGCATTGGCCACAGGATACGCCGAAACTCAAACTCACTGAGGCACCGGAATCTTGGAATAATGTTGTTGATCGAAGGTTTATCAATGCAGAATTTATGGTGAAGAAATCCTTGAGGAGCTTCAAACCATTAAATCACCCGGAACTGATGGAATATTTCCGGCCTTACTACAGAAGGAGGCAGACTATTTGACGCCCCACCTGGTATTTCTACCCAAGCCCGGCAAGGGAAGTTATGCGCCACCAAAGGCCTACAGACCTATAAGCCTTACATCCTTTCTACTCAAAACCATGGAACGTATTGTGCACACCATGATACAGAGTAGGACATCCAGAGAACTGCTTAAATACAAACAGCATGCCTATGTCAAGGGAAGGTCGGTGGAGACTGCCCAGCACGAGATTGTGCATGAAATGGAAGAATCCTACGATGCCAAAGCGTACACACTGGCTGTATGCATTGACATCGAGGGGGCTTTGACAATGTGCGGACCGACAGAGCAGTGGACCTGGTCCTTAGAGACTGGATTAACCATATTCTAAGAAACAGGTGGATAAATTGTGTGTCCCATGGCATAAATATAAGGGCGAAAGTGGCAGACGATGTTATGATGCTTCTAAGGGGTAAGGATTTTCGGTTCCAGCTATGGACAAGAGCCGAAAGGGTCTTATATATGACATATAACTGGGCCTAGATGACTGTTCACGAGGAAGACGAAGGTGGGTCAATTTGACGCGCCACGTTTCCTCAACAAAAATATTTCGATATCTGACAAGGTCAAATGCTTGATATTGGACAGGAAACTGAATTCGAAGCGGCACATTCAAGTGCGTACGGAGAAGACTGCAAATGGGGCCTGAATTCGTGGATAGTCCACTGGCTCTACAGGCGCGTGATTAGACTAGTACTTACTTACGCCTCAGTAGTTTGGGAGGACTGTGAATTAGAAAAAGTTCTACGTAAAGGCGGAGCGATTAGGACGACTCCTAATAGGACAATGAAGACCATTCCAGATATCCGACCCATGGACAAACAGATTAAGTGTGAGGCAGCCATTGCGGCTATGAGTCTTAAGGCGATGGGAGAATGGATAGAGGATAGGAGTGGGTCATACCATTGCGGTTTAATCGAGGCGACGATAGGAAACCTAGAAGGAAGGTAAGAGGTTTCCAATCGACTTAACTTAAGGTCGAGGGCGAGGCACTGCTGCCAGTGGTACAGTCTTGGTTTGACGTAACCCTAGTATTGCCATCTGAAAGATCAAGTTACACGTATGGTTGATCTAGAGGACAACCAGAACGGTAAGATCACGAACAGTGTTGAAATGTAAGAGGGAGATAACGCCTTCTCTGAGGATGGCACGATCCGCATCGTTTGGATGCCGGGCCATAGCGAAGTTACTGGGAATGAGAAAGCAGACGATTTGCCAGTGAAGGCTAGAGAACTGCCGTCAATAAACTTGGCTAACCCGAAGCCTTTCGTGTTGAGACATTTCGAGTTAGGGGCGTGTGCGACGAATGCGCATGTAACCTTGTGGAACAGCAAAACGGTCGGTAGGGCGGCGAAGATCCTATGGGGTGATCCAGAACGTGAGATGACGAGGAACTTACTGAAAGGAAGTAAGAGGGAGGCTAGTATAGCTCTCGGTATAATAACGGGACCACGAGCTCACTTATGTAAAATCGGTGCGGCAAGTGAAAGCATGTGTAGGGCATGCAGGGAAGATGATGAGAGGTTTGGAGAATTTCATATTTCATTGCCCGGCTTTCGCGTCTAACAGCTACCGGCACTCAGGTGGGGACAGAATACCAGACATGAACCAACTTAGGTGCGTGGCATGGAAAACGATTAAGAATTTTGTAAGTAGCATGGAATTACTAACTTAGATTTTCTTTTTCGAGGTAACTTTGTTATACCCATCACCGTAGGATAGGGGCTATATTCATGTAGTCATTCCAATTGCAACACATCGAAATATGAATTTCCGACCCTATAAAGTACAGTGGCGAGCACATGTGGATACATAATTGTCAAATACAATTTTGCAGCACACTATACTTCATAAAAGTAAACCATATGCTACGATTTTTTTTATTTAGTATATTTATAAGCACACTACTTAAAAACAAATCCAATCTCTTCAAAACAACAACATAGAATATTGAAAAAGTCAATCCACTTTGCACGTTTTAATTTTTCTAGTCTGGTAACACTGGAAAATGAGTCGAAAGCATGTGGATTATTAACCGTTATTTGAGTTGTGCGAAACAAATAATTTTTGCCAAGGTTAAACACAGACTAGTTGAGTTTTTAACTAAAAATATACCAATCGTGAAAAATGAGAAAAATATCGGTTGCCACGGAAAATCAAACTGTCGATATGACAAAATATGGCGAGTCTGCGCGCACAATAGCAAGAAATTTAGGAATTTGCCACCGGACAGTGCTTCAAGTACGAAAAAGACGAAATGTTGATGCCCCTGATGTAAAAAAGTCGCGTCCAAGTTTACTCACGGAGAGAGATGCATGAGCCATGGAACGTTTATTGACTAACATACAGGCAAAAACACCAAAGCAGGCTGCCGCCTCAAAAACAAACCCGTAAGTGAGTGGGCAGCACGGAGAGCTCTTCGAAAAATTGGCCTGACATCGGCTATTAAGCAAAAAAACAAAAAACCAGCATTATCTGATAAAAATGTAAAGGCTCGTCTTAAATTTAGCATGGAGCATAACAATTGGAGCGTGGAAGACTGGAAACGAGTAATATGGTCAGATGAAACAAAAATAAATCGTCTTCAGTCGGATGGTAAAGAATATTACTGGCACCGTCCATATGAGACCTTAAAAAAACACCAGGTCAAAGAAACAATGAAACATGGAGGGGGTAGCCTTATGGTTTGGGGCTGTTTCACTGGTAAAAATAGACGGTATAATGAAAAAGGAGCATTATCTCCGTATTTTAGAGAACAATATACCCGATTTTATAGATCTATGTGCGTATCCAGAGGAAGAAATCATATTCCAACAGGATGGAGACCCGAAGCAGACGGCTAAGATAGTTAAGGATTGGCTTTCAACCCAAAAGTTTAAAACGATGAAATGGCCAGCTCAAAGCCCCGATCTAAACTCAATAGAAAATTTGTGGGCTTTGCTAAAGAAAGGGCTAGCATTATATTACAATCCCCCGCAAAATATTAATGAACTATGGTCCCGGGTTCAAACAGAGTGGGCGAGTATTCCGAAACGCCATATTGAGAACTTGGTTGAAAGCATGCCAGAAAGAGTAAGAAGCGTTATTAAAGCCAAAGGACTGTGGACAAAATACTAACAACCCTTTACAAAGCACAGACATTGAAAACGTGCAAAAGTGGATACATTGAGTTTTTCATTATTTCACTGAAATATTAAAATTTATGTTGTTATATTGAAGAAATTTTTTTTGGTTTTTATTTTTAAGCTAATAAATAAACTAAATAAAAAAATTCGTAGCATTTGATTAATTTTAATGGAGTATTCAGCGATTTAAAATTGTATTTCACAATTAAGTATCCACATGTGCTCGTATATATATTTCGGATCGTCGTAAAATTCTAAGACGATTTAACGATGTCCATGTCCGTCTGTTGTAATCACTCTACAGCCTTCAAAAATTGAGATATTGGGCTAAAATTTGGCACAGATACGTCTTTTTGATGCACGCTGGTTACATTCTTAAACGGGCCAAATCGGACCATATTTGGATATAGCTGCTATATAGACCGATTTTCCGATTAAGGGTCTAATGCCCATACAAAACTTTGATTTTCATCCGATTTTGCTGAAATTTGAAACAGTGAGTAGTTTAAGGCTTCCCGACATCTGACCCAAATATGGGTTAGATCGGTCTATATTTAGATGTAGCTACCATATAGACCGATTTCCCGATAAAGGATCTGAAGACCATAAAAGCTTTATTTATTACCCGATTTCGCTGAAATTTGCAACAGTGGGTTATTTTAAGCTTCCGACATTTGACCTAAAAATGGTTCATATTGGACTTTATTTAGATATAGCTGCCATATAGACCGATCTATCGATAAAGAGTCTGAAGCCCATAAAAGCTTTATTTATTACCCGATTTCGCTGAAATTTAAAACAGTGGTTTATTTTAAGCCTCCCGACATCTGACCTAAATATTGATTAGATCGGATTATATTTAGATATAGCTGTCATATAGACCGAGCTCCCGATAAAGGGTCTGAAGCCCATAAAAGCTTTAATTATCACCCGATTTCGCTGAAATTGGCTTATTTTAAGCCTCCCGAAATCTGACTTTAATATGGTTTAGATCGGACTATATTTAGATGTAGCTGCCATATAGAACGATCTCCCGATAAAAGTTCTGAAGGCCATAAAAGCTTTATTTATTACCCAATTTCGCTGAAATTTTATACAGTGAGTTATTTTAAGCCTCCCGACATCTGTCCCAAATATGGTTCAGTTCGCACTATATTTAGATATAGCTGCCATATAGACCGATCTCTCGATAAAAGGTCTGAAGGCCATAAAAGCTTTATTTACTACCCGATTTCGCTGAAATTTCATACAGTGAGTTTTTCTGAGCCTCGCGATATCCGACCTTAATATGGTTCAGATCGGTTTTTAATTGGACCACTCAATGTCCGTGTCGAAATTGGGTGCTTTAGTTATCCAATTTTCACTTGATTGTGGCAAAATACAATAGGATTTACATATATACCCGAGGTGGTGGGTAACCAAAGTTCGGCCCGGCCGAACTTAATGCCTTTTTACTTGTCAGTATTTAGAGCGTACAACAAGCCGATTACTGGTTTTGATGTATGTCCATAGTGGCATGGGGCGGATTAATATGCGTACCCTCTTTTCAACCTAACCTTACATGAACTGTCTGTCCGTTCATGTTAGGCTGACTGACATGAAATCAGGAAGTGATACCGTGTTGATCGGCATACTTAACGATGTCTTCTTCTTTGGGGTGTAATAGCAAATTTTAATACCTTATCCCTCAGTGGTGGTATAGAGTTATACCCTATACTCTACACCACTATACCCTATTTGATTGATATGATCCATCCTTTTGTATTTTATTGATTTTTTTACTGTCTTCGTTAACATGAAATAGAATTAAAATTGCAATTAAAAGAATGCAATTCATTATATCAATTGCAAGAGTGGCATAGTTAGTGCCACTCTTGCATAGTTAAATATTTTAATTTCTGTGGTCGCCTTAACAGACTTAAGTCATCAATCTTGGCAATTCCAAGTGTCCGCGCCATTCTATTTTCCATGCTGTCTGGAGAGGCATTTAACAATTAACCCACTCCCCATTCCCAAGCCTCTAATGCCTATGCAGTATAGGGCAGATAGGGTGGAAAGGCATTGCAACGGCAACGTTGGCGGAAATAAATAATTAACGCTTTTGGTAGCCCTTAGGGACAAGTAATGCAAAATGGCGCCAACGTTGGCACAAAACGACTTTGAAAGGATATTCACACACACACACACACACGCTCGCGCTTATGCCAAGCGAATAGTTGTGAAACAACAAGTTGTTGGTTAAACGCTACTTAATGTACAAGAAGAAGAAAGAGTGAAATGGACTTGCTATCAGCCAACATCTGACCAAGTGAGTGTTTACTTAAGTAATGTAAATATGAAAAAAAATATTAGGGTGGGGAGAGTTACTCATGCAGCTATTATTGTCATAAAAGTCTGTGTTCTATATTAGGTACCAAAATACCACATGGTCGCAGACAATAAACAAAATATTAACTCCACATCAAACATTCCTTTGTTGGTTTTTATTTGTTGTTTGATGTCATTGCCAGCTTCTGTCCACCCTTTTAAAGAAGTAATTTAACGTTTCAACTATCCCATCTAATATTTTGTGAATATACAAATGGCGAGAAAGTATGTGAGCAACACACCTACTCATTGATTTGCAATAAACAAAAGAGAAACAAGTAAAAACGGCATTAAGTTTGGTCGGGCCGAATTTCGGATACCCACCACCTCGGATATATATATGTTAAACACCTTTCGTCACAATACGGTGAAACATGCAGCAGCTACATCGAAACATGGTCCCCTTTGAACCTAACTCGGCACGGACTTCGAGGTGACTAGAACTATTCACTGTTGAAGACGGCAAAACAGAATCCCAATATAGACCGATCTGAACCGTATAGAACAAGTATGTGGAAGAGCTCAACACAGCTCACTGTGCCAAATTTCAGAGAAATCGAACTATAAATGCGCCTTTTAAGGGTCCAAGACCTATAATCCGTAGATCGGTCTATATGGTAGCTATATCCAAATATAAACTGATCTACAATCCCATGGCAGCCGGTTGTACGTACCAGATTGACCCGATGGAGTCCTTCATCGGCAAGGGCTGCCGCCTCAGTGTACAACACACTGCTACAACAACATAAACTAAAATCCGTAGATCGGTCTAAATGGAAGCTATGTCCAAATATATACTCATCTACAATCCCATGGCAGCTGGTTGTACGTAGCGGATTGACCCGATGGAGTCCTTCATCGGCAAGGGCAGCCGACTCAGTGTACAACACACTGCTACAACAACATAAACTGATCTTGGCCATATTAAACACGAATGGCAAAGAAGAGAATACAGCCCACTTTGTTAAACTTCAGTCAAATCGAGTAATAAAAGTTGCTTTCATAATCCCAGAACTTCATGATCCCGGAACTTCATGATTAAATCAGGAGATCGGTATATGCGGCAGCTATATCCAAATATGGCCCAATCTTGACCATACTCGGTACGCATTTTGAGGGGCCTAACACAACTCATTGTGCTTAATTTCAGCGAAATTGGTTCATAATTTCACCTTTCATAGGCCCAATACCTTAAATAAGAAAAAGGCTATATATGACAGCTATATCCAGACCGATATTAGCCGTAATGAACAGGGATGTCGAGGAACCTTCCACAAGTGGCTGTCCAAAATTTCAATGAAATCAGGCAATAAATGCGCATATTAATGGTCCAACACCTCAAACTGAGAGATCGGTCTAAATGACAGCTATATCAAAATAGACCGACCTTGACCAAAGAACTTGAAAGTTATGATACCAATCGATGCTCCCTCCTTGTATCGATCAAACAAGGAGGGAGCATCGATTGGTATCATAACCTTGTTGCCGCAAAGGTTCGCACCCGTCTCAGCGTAGAAACGACCTAAAATTTAACGAAAGCTGGATGTCGCAAAGCTGCAACTGCATACTCCAATCCTCTCATCCATTTATTTGAAGAAGCACTCCAAGTCTTGACAGTAAAACATAGCACTAGCAAACCATTGCCCTCTTTCCATATGGAAACAGGCGCAACATCGGTACTTGGCTAACAAAAGTCTTTCCTGAGAAAACCTTGGTACTACCACGGGGGTCAAAGAGCTACTGAAGCCCAGAATGGGGCATAAGGGCAACTCTTCAGTCAGTAGTAATGCGCCAGGGGAAGGAGAGATATCAACAGAAAAGAAGGTAGGAGAAGTAGTGAGCGAATCGAGATGTTCAGGAGCCAGAATGAAGTCCGGAACGCAATGGCTTAAGTACAAGCACATCAATTTGCAGAGAAAAATAAGTTAATCTAGTAACAGATGCAGATAGTATGCTGAGGTTCGCAATGAATATACCACAGAAATAATCCCTGATGAGGGTATGAATGTATTCCACCTAGCCAGAGCGATTGAAACGATAGTAGACAACATCAGAGTGAGAGCTGAAATAACGGAGAACATGTTCAGGCTATTGATAAAAACGCATTTTCCACAGAATACGACGGGACTCATTAAGACAACGAAATCTTGGAATAATGATGTTGAACGAAGGCTTAACATTACGATACACCTTGAGGTGTATCCAACCATTTGAGCCACCCGGACGTGATGGAATATTTCCGGCGGCTGATTATCTGGCGACCCATCTGCCCATTATTTGCACAGCCTACCTAGGACTTGCATATACACCGAAAACCTGGCATGATAAAGAGTAAGAGTTTCAGCGAACTGCTCAAATACAAACATCATGCCTATATCTAGGGAAGGTCAGTGGAGACTGCCCTGCACGAGGTTAAGCATAAAATGGTATAATGCATCAATGCCAAAACGTACACATTGACGGTATGCATTGATGTCGAGAGGGCGCGCAGTGGGAAAATCGAAAAAAAAAACACAAGTACAAAAGCCTTTAAGCTCGGCCGGGCCGAACTTTGGATACCCACCACCTCGGGTATATATGGCCTTAAAACCTTAAATCGAGAAATCAGTCTATATGGCAGCTATATCCAAATCTGGACCGCTCTGAGTCAAATTAAAGAAGAATGTCGATGGGACCAACACAACGCACTGTTCCAAAATTTCGGCGACATCGAACAGTAAATGCGCTTTTTATGGGCTAAAACCCTTAAATCGAAAGATTGGTTCATTTGGCAGCTATATTCAAATCTCGATCGATCTGCGCCAAATTGAAGAAAGATGTCGAGTAGCCTAACACAACTCACTGTCCCGAATTTCAGCAAAATCGGATGATAAATGTGACTTTTATGGCCCAAAAACCTTAAATCCAGAGATCGGTCTATATGGCAGCTATATGCAATTCTTAATCGATCTTCGCCAAATTGTAGAAGAAAGTCGAAGGGGCCAACACAATGCACTGTTCCAAATTTCGGTGACATCGGACAATAAATGCACCTTTTATGGACTCAAAATCTTAAATCGAGAGATCGGTCTATATGGCAGCTTTATTTAAAATTGAACCAATCTGGGCCAAATTGAAGAAGAATGTCGAAGGGGCCAACATAATGCACTGTTCCAGATTTCGGTGACATCGGACAACAAATGAGTATTTTATGGCCCCAAAACCTTAAATGGAGGGATCAGTCTATATGACAGCTATATCCATGTCCGGACCGATCTGTGCCATAGTGCAGAAGCATGTCAATGGGCTTAATTCAACTCCCTGTCCCAAATTTTGGCAAAATCGGACAATAAATGCGCCGCTTATGGGCGCAAGACTTTAAATCAGGGATCGGTCACATGGCATCTATATCCAAATTTCGACCGATCTGGGCCGAAATGAAGGAAGATGTCGAGTGGCCTAACACAACTCACTGTACCAAATTTTAGCAAAATCGGACAATAAATGCGCCTTTTATTAGCCAAAACCTTAAATCGAGAGATCGGTCTATATGGCAGCTATATTCATTTCTGAACCGATGTGGGCCAAATTGAAGGAGGATGTAGAAGGTCCTAAGACACTGTCCCAAATTTCGGCGACATCGGACAATAAATGCGCCTTTTATGGGCCCAGAATCTTAAATAGGCGGATCGGTCTATATGACAGCTATATCCAAGTCGGGACCGATTTGGGCCAAATTGAAGAAAACTGTCGAAGGGCCCAACACAACGCACTGTCCCACATTTCGGCGACATCGGACAATAAATGCGCCTTCTATGGGCCCAAAACCTTTAATCGAGAGATCGGTCTATATGGCAGCTATATTCAATTCTGGACCGATCTGGGCAAAAAAAAACATCATTCTAGAACTTTCCGTTCCCGCTGGGCAAACTGGGAAAAGAGATGTCGAATGGCCTAACACAACTCACTGCTTCAAATCAAATTTCGCATCAAATTCCGAGCCATTATGTTCAAAGTGTAATAACAATGGCTCTATAGGCAAAGAGATTCGGCCCGGCCGAATTTAGCTCTTTTTTATGAGTTTCTTCAAACCTGATTTTTTCGAGGCGCTCTTTAATTTGAGCCCAATTACATCATTCTAGACCTTTCCGTTCCCGCTGGGCAAACCGAGCATATGACTTTAGAATAATATACGTACCAAATTTTATGATTATAGCTTTAGCCGTCAATCAGTCAGTAAGTCAGTATATAGAGATGAGTTGCATAGGACCCTTATATATCCTTCCCGTATATGGTTGAGATCCGACTATTTTTAGATATAGCTGCCAAAAAGACAAATATTCTGTTTTACCATCTTAAAAAGTTAATTGTTGTAGACCCTTCGAAGTCCATGGCCAGTTTGGTCCAATTCGGATATACAAATATCGGAGTTGGTAGGTATCCAGCCGACCTTTTATACCCTCCACCATAGGAAGAGGGCATACTAATTTTGTCATTCTGTTTGTAACACCTCGAAACATGCGTCTCAGACCCCATAAAGTATATATATGCTTGATCGTCATGTCATTTTAAGTCGATCTAGCCATGTCCGTCCGTCTGTCTGTCGAAAGCATGCCAACTTTTGCACAAATACTTTTTATTAGTGTAGGTCGGTTGGTATTGTAAATGAGCCAAATCGGTCCATGTTTAGATATAGCTGTCATATAAACAGGTCTTGGGTCTTGATTTCTTGAGCCTATAGAGGGCGCAATTCTCATCCGATTTGACAGAAATTTTGCACGTAGTGTTTTGGTAGCACTTCCAACAACTACGCTACGTAGGGTTTAAATCGGTTCATGTTTTGATATAGCTGCCATATAAACAGCCTATAGAGGGCGCAATTCTTATCTGATTTTACTGAAATTTTGCACGAGGTGTTTTGGTAGCACTTCCAACAACTACGCTAAGTAGGGTTTAAATCGGTCTATGTTTTGATATAGCTGCCAAATAAACCGATATTGGGTCTTGATTTCTTGAGCCTCTAGAGGACGCAGTTCTTATCCGATTTTACTGAAATTTTGCACGTAGTGTTCTGGTGGCACTTCCAATAACTACGCTAAGTAGGGTTTAAATCGATCTATGTTTTGATATGGCTGCCAAATAAACCGATATTGGGTCTTGATGTCTTGAGCCTATAGAAGGCGCAATTCTTATCCGATTTTATTGAAATTTAGCGTTTAGTGTGCTGGTATCACTTCCAACAACTACGCTAAGTATGGTTTAAATCGGTCTATGTTTTGATATAGCTGCCATATAAACCGATCTTGGGTCTTGATTTCGTGAGCCTCTAGAGGGCGCAATTCTCATCCGATTTGGCTGAAATTTTGCATGAGGTGTTTTGTTATGACTTCCAATAACTGTGCTAAGTATGGGGTAAATCGGTGTAGAACCTGATATAGCTGCCATATAAACCGATCTTGGTTCTTGACTTATTGAGCCTCTAGAGAGCGCAATTTTTATCCGATTTTACTGAAATTTTGCACGCAGTTTTTTGGTAGCACTTCCAACAACTGCGCTAACCATGATTCAAATGGGTTCATAATCTGGTATAGCTGTCATATAAACCGATCTTGGATCTTGACTTCTTGAGCCTCTAGAGGGCGCAATTCTTATCCGATTTTATTGAAATTTAGCGTTTAGTGTGCTGGTATCACTTCCAACAACTACGCTAAGTATGGTTTTGACTTGGGTCTTGACTTATTGAGCCTCTAGAGGCCGCAATTCTCATCCGATTTGACTGAAATTTTGCACGTAGTGTTTTGGTAGCACTTCCAACAACTACGCTAAGTAGGGTTTAAATCGGTGTAGAACCTGATATAGCTGCCATATAAACCGATCTTGGATCTTGACTTCTTGAGCCTCTAGAGGGCGGAATTCTCATCCGAATTGGCTGAAATTTTGTACAACGGCTTCTCTCATGACTTTCAACATACGTATCTAATATGGTCGGAATCAATCAATAGCTCGATCGATCAATAGCTCAATTCTTATCCGAATGAAATGAAATATTGCACGATGTCTTCTCCAATGTTCATCATTCATTTATGGTGCGAATCGGACTATAACTTGATAAAGCTTATTCAATTTTCTATGTTTGTCTAAAAAGAGATGCCGCGCATAGAACTCGGCAAATTCGATCAATGGTGGAGGGTACATAAGATTCGGCTCCGCCCGTCTTTTGCTTTTCCTTACTGGTTATTACTTGTTTTTATTTTGTGAGGATTTACTATCAGTATTTGAAAGCATGTTAAGCTTTTCTCAATATGCTTAATACGAACATTTTATTATTCCTATATCAATATCCTTTGGCAGCGTTCATGGTTTGTTGTAGGGTGTGAATAACAATTTAAAACAATTGTCTTCACTAGGGGAATAAGCAAAAACAAAAACAAAAAAAATAAATATGGGCGAAATAGCCACTAACGGTCAGAGTGTTGGTTAAACTATGAAAGCATAGATCTCCATGAATCAGTAGTCGGTGGAAACGCGTCAGGTGCGGTTGTTCTGGAAAATCGAAAAAAAAGAAGAAAGCGAAACGAAAAAAAAAATATTTACACAAAAATGTAAAACGTTAATCACAATATTCAAAAAAATAGTTACAGTTTTTTTTATAGTTTAAAGCATAAAAAGGCAAATGCCATAAAAATTCCACAGTAAACTATGAAAAGGTTATTGCCATCGTAATGACAGAGGACCTAATTAATCCCCAAACAATTGAAAGGATTTGAAGGAAGCCACAAACAATAACGTCATTAAAGGGTGTGCGAGTTGTTTCGTTTTTTTTTTTTTTTTTTTGAGCGGAAACACCAAATGGCAGAATGAATGGCATGCCTTAATGACCGAAGGCAAATGAGGGATTAATAATAAATTTTTATAGTATTTTTTGCAAAGAGATATTAAGATATATAATATGGGTAAAAAAAAGTTTATTTTGTGGTTTGAGCCAGAAAATTCATAAAAAAGATACAAGTGAAATCGCAAAAGCGAAACCGTAAAATTAACATTTGCTGGCCATTGGGTGGGCCACAGGCAAAAAGTTTAGGAAAAAATTTACAAATTTTAGTTTGCCACATCAGCAGTAAATCAAAACACACACAAAATAAATAAACACAAACGCAAGGAAAGCATTTGCAAACGAATTCGAGTTCAATACGAATAACCGATCTTTCATTATCACCACGCATTGGTATAAACAAACGTTGAGAAAAAAAAACTCGGGCAGAAAAAAAGTTTCCTACAAAAGGTACACAAAACAAGTCCATCAACATGTTCCGTAGCTTGGTCGTAGCGGTACTGCTACAACTGACAATGAATCCCTCGCTGCTGGTGTATGGCCAATATCCCTGCCCCTTTATCGATACCGTCAATATAACTGGCAGCTATCCACATGAGGTCCAAATCTCCGCTGGGAACACAAATGGTGGGTCTGCCACAAATCACAGCTACATATACAAATGGATGGTTGTACCCCCCGATCTGGTGGCCATCTATGATTTTGTGGTAATCAATGGTCAACGGGTGCCCAGTGCCAAACATTTAAGAGCCTGCGTTTGCAAAATTAAACCATGTCTGAGATTCTGCTGTCAAAGTGGCTACTACTACAGTCTACAGAATAACTCCTGCATTGCCCTGCCCTCTGCTTACGCTACCAACAATGACACCAACATCCCAGATCCCGAAGCTATGCCAGTTCTTTTCCGCAATGGCTCTGTGTTGTCAGTCAACTCAACGTCCCAATTTCTGGTGAATATCGGGGCACCCTGTGACACAATGCGTGTGGTTTTAAAGGATAATCGTCAGGTGGATTGGTTGCTGCATGAGAATGGTTCCATAATGCATAATCAACATAGTTTTTCAAGACAT
Organism: Stomoxys calcitrans; assembly: GCF_963082655.1. Classification (NCBI taxonomy): domain Eukaryota; kingdom Metazoa; phylum Arthropoda; class Insecta; order Diptera; family Muscidae; genus Stomoxys; species Stomoxys calcitrans. The sequence goes on along the minus strand of NC_081552.1, from coordinate 241,705,911 downwards.
TACTGCTACACACCATTGTCCTGGCGCAGGGATAAAGATAAGGATGAAGACAATCCTATGTGGCATTGGGAGCCTCTCACCTGTGTAGCAGCAAAACTGCCTTTCGTTTTGGGGGTTCGAGAATGGACATACGCGATATGTAAGTAAAGGATTGCCAAATTTGTTTTAATAACAGAATTAACTATTGGATGGGATGGGATCGGATTTTTACTATGCGATGGGATCGGAAATTTATTAATTTTTTATTTTTAAGAAAATTATTGAAATTTATTAATTACAAAGTGATTAACTGGCATTTTTGCTGGCATGCTTCATTTCTGAACCCATTTGGACCAATCCCGGTACGAACCGGCACAAAATGAGGTGGAGCCAAGATTTTAAATGGAGATATCGGTCGATATGGCAGCTATATCCAAATCTGGACCGATCTGAAAAAATTTGAAGAGGCCTGTCGAAGAGCCTAACACAACTCCCTGTCCCAAATTTCAGCGACATCGGATAATAAATGCGCCTTTTATGGACCCAAAACCTTACATCGAGATATCGGTCTATATAGCAGCTATATGCAAATCTTGATCGATCTAGGCCAAATTGAAGAAATATGTCAAGGGGCTTAACTTAACCCACTCTCCCAAATTTCAGCGACATTGGACAATAAATGCGTCTTTTATGGGCCCAAGGCCTTAAATCGAGAGATCGGTCTATGTCGCAGCTATATCCAAATCTGTATCTGGATCTGGGCCAAATTGAAGAAGGCTCTCGAGTGGCCTTACACAACTCACTTTCCCAAATTTTGGCAACAATTTACAATAAATGCGTCTTTTATGGGCCCAAGGCCTTGAATCGAGAGATCGGTCAATATGGCAGCTATATCCAAATTGAAGAAGGATGTCGAATGGCCTTACACAACTCACTTTCCCAAATTTTGGCAAAAATTTACAATAAATGCGTCTTTTATGGTTCCAAGGCCTTGATCGGTCTATATCGGAGCTATATCCAAATCCGGATCTGGGCCAAATTGAAGAAGGCTCTCGAGTGGCCTAGCACAACTCACTGTCCCGAAATTCAGCAAAATCGGATAATAAATGTGGCGTTTATGGGCCCAATACTCTAAATCGGCGGATCGGTCTATATGGCAGCTATATCCAAATCTCGACCGAACTCATTGTCTCAAAATTTCTGCAAAGTCGGATAATAAATGTGGCTACTATGGACCTAGGACCCTAAATCGGCGGTTCGGTCCATATGGGGGCTATATCAAGATATAATCCGATATAGCCCACCTTCGAACGTAACCTGCTTATGGAGAAAAAAAGAATCTGTGCAAAGTTTCAGCTCAATATCTCTATTTTTAAAGACTGTAGCGTGATTTCAACAGACAGGCGGACGGACATGGCTAGATCGTCTTAGATTTTTACGCTGATCAAGAATATATATACCTTATAGGGTCGGAAATAGATATTTCGATGTGTTGCAAACGGAATGACAAAATGAATATACCCCCCATCCTTCGATGGTGGGTATAAAAAACGATATTAACGATACTATTGTTAGTTTACCATCATCTATTGGGTTGCCCAAAAATTAATTGCGGATTTTTTAAAAGAAAGTAAATGCATTTTTAATAAAACTTAGAATGAACTTTAATCAAATATACTTTTTTAACACTTTTTTTCTAAAGCAAGCTAAAAGTAACAGCTGATAACTGACAGAAGAAAGAATGCAATTACAGAGTCACAAGCTGTGAAAAAATTTGTCAACGCCGACTATATGAAAAATCCGCAATTACTTTTTGGGCAACCCAATATATTTCAAAAGAAATTCGATTTATACATAAGCAACATCAATGTACAGACCGAATTTGCAAATTGCAAATTTTGCCCATGAACACTCCACTAAGGAACAGGGGCAAACTTCTCACATATCAATGAGTGCAGTCCGATTCAAGTTTAAGCTCAATAATAAGGGGGCGAGTCCAAACGGCGAGCCGCAGGGCGACACCTCTTTGGTGAGAAGATTTACATGGCATAGTACCTCACAAATGTCGCCAGCATTAGGAGAGGAAAACCACAGCTGAAAATTTTTTCTGATGATCTCGCCAGGATTCGAACCCAGGCGTTCAGCGTCATAGGCGGACATGCTAACCTCTGCGCTACGGTGGCCTCCAGACCTACAGGCCGAATTTACCGAAATTTAATAACGTCAATTGGAAGTCATGATAGAAATCATTGTAAAAAATTGTTGCCCAATGTGATGAAAACTGAGCCCTCTTTAAGCGCAAGGTATCTCATAGGATACGTTCAGTTTCCTAAACAATTTTGCAAAAAATTTAAAATTGCCAATGGTATTGACAGCAAAAATGTGAATCGATATTCAGACAAAACATTGATAGTGCCATCGATATTTTGCCAGCTCTTTGTCGAGGGGCCTAACACAAGTTGCCCTGCCCCAAATCGTAGCGAAATCGAATATTTAATGTGTCTATTGTGGGCCCAAGACCCCAAATTGGAAGATCGGTAAATATGGCAGCTATATCCGAATCTGAACTGATCTGGGCTTAATTAAACGGAAATTTCGAGGGGCCTAACACAACTCTGTGTCCCAAATTTCGGTGAAATCGGATATTAAATAAGCCTATTATGGATCTAAAACCTTAAATCGGGAAATCTGGCAGCTATATTCGAATCTGAACCGATCTAAGCCAATTAAGCGGAAATTTCGAGGGACCTAACACAACACTTTGTTTCAAATTTCGGCGAAATCGGACAGTACATACGCCTATAAAACCTTAATTCGGAAAATCGGTATATATGGCAGCAATATTCAAATCTACACCGATCGGGGCCGTATTGAACAAAGATGTCGCGGATCCTAACCCAACTCACTGTCACAAATTTCGGCGAAATCGGACAATAAGTTAGCCTATAAATCGGAAAATCCATATATATGGCTGCTATATCGAAATCTTGATCGATCTTAGCCGAACGGAAATATGGAAGAGCCTAACAGAACTCTCTGTGCAAAGGTTAGGTGAAATCGGACTGTAAATGCGTCTATTATGGGGCTAAATCCTTAAATCGGTATATATATATGGCGGCTATACCCAAACCTGAACCGATCTGGGCCGTATGGAACGGTGATATTGAAAGGTCTAACACTACTTACTGTCCTAAATGTCGGTGAAATGGGATAATAAATGTGGCTTAAATGGGCTTAAGACCTTAAATTGACAGATCGGGCTATATGTGGGCTATATTAGGATAAAATTCAATATAGCCCATCTTCGAACTTAACCTGCTTATGGGCAAAGAAACTATGCAAAGCTTTAGCTCAATATCTTCATTTGTCAAGACTGTAGAGTGATTTCAACAGACAGACGGAACTGGATGTTTCGGTGTGTTGCCAGCGGAGGGACAAAGTAAAAATACCCCCATCCTTCAGTGGTGGACATACAAATCAAATGGGAAGACGTGAGTGTGAAATGTAAAGGAGTAAGAATGAAGTCGACTATCTGGCGCCTCATCTGGCCAATATTTTCACAGCGTGCCTAGGACTTGCATATACTCCGAAAACCTTGCAGCAGGAAAGGGTGGTGTTTATACCCAAGCCCGGTAAGGCAAGTTATGCCCCACCAAAGGCCTACAGACCCACAAGCCTTACGTCCTTTCTACTCAAAACCATGGAACGTATTGTGGACACCATGATAAAGAGTAGGACATCCAGCGAACTGATCAAGTACAAACAGCATGCCTATGTCAAGGTAAGGTCGGTGGAGAAAATAGAAGAATCCTGAGATGCCAAAACGTACAGCCTGGCAGTATGCATTGACATCGAGGGGGCTTTTGACAATGTGCGGACCGACACACTGATCCAATTCTTAGACCAGTACTGGTTGGACCTGGTCCTTAGATAATGGATAAACCATATGCTAAGTAACAGGAGGGTAAATTGTGTGTCCCATGGCTTAAATATAAGGGAGAAAGTGGCACAAGGCATGCCACAGGGGGGCATTTTATCGCCACTCCTATGGGTGACCACCATAAATGGCCTATTACGGATACTGTCTGAGCAGGGATTTGAGCCTCTCTGCTGCGCAGGCGATGTTAAAATTATTCTAAGGGGTAGGGATCCAATCGAGCTGTGCAGAGGGATCGAAAGGGCCTTGCATATGACATATCACTGGGCTAGACCCAGAGGTCTCAATGTTAACCCAGAGAAGACTGAATTATGCCTCTTCACGAGGAAGACGAAGGTGGACCTATTTAACTCACCACGTTTTCTCAATAAGACTATTTCGATATCTGACAAGGTCAAACACTTAGGTGAGATCTTGGACTTCTGTCTGAATTGGTAGTGCCACATTCAAGAGCATACTGAGAAGGCTCACAGATGTTGGGCAGTATGTAGACGGGCCGTAGGTTCAAAATGGGGCCTGAATCCGTGGATAGTCCACTGGGTCTACAGGAGCGTAATTAGACCAATACTTACTTACGCCTCAGTAGTTTGGTGGACTGCTATGGAGAAAAAGTGCAACATTAGGACCATACAACAGGTTCAGAGAACATATTGTCTTGGCATAGGAGGAGTGATGAGGACCACGCCCACTAGTGGACTGGAAACTATTCTAGATATTCGACCCATTGACATACAGATTAAGTGTGAGGCAGCCACTGCGGCTATGAGACTTAAGGCGATGGGATAATGGATTGAGGATGGGAGCAGCTCATACCATCGCGGAAGGAACCCTGAAAGGAAGGGAAGAGGTTTCCGATCGGATACCTGAGAAGAACCTAGAAGTCGAGTGCGAGGCACTGCTGCCATCGGCACAGTCTTGGATTGGCGGAACCCTAGTATTGCCATCTGGAAGATCATGTTACACGGTGGGTCTGGGGGTCTATATTGAGAACCCACGGGCTGAGATTTGCTTAGACTGCCTTGCCATAATACGGTCCTGCAGGCGGAGATCCGGGCAATCACGGAATGCGTGAAGTGGTGTGGTGCTAACGCTAGGATGTCGAGTGTGAACATCTATACCGATAGTAAAATTGCCATAAGGGCAATAACAATCAGTACGGTATGGTCACGAACAGTCTTGCAGTGTAAGAAGGAGTTTAACGCCTTTTCTGAGGATGGCACGATCCGCATCGTTTGGATGCAATGAAAGATCAGACGATTTAGCGGTGAATGCCAGAGGACTGCCGTCAATAAACTTGGTTAACCCGAAGCCTTTCGGGTCACCGCAGTCCGAGTTAAGGGTGTGGACGACGAACGCCCACTCCCTTTAGATCGGTCCTGATTTGGATGTAGCTGGCATATAGACCGATCTCCCGATTTAAGGTCTTGGGCCCATTAAAGGAGCATTTATTGTCCAATGTCGCCGAAAATTTGAGACAGTGAGTTGGGTTCTGCCCTACGACATCTTTCTTCAATTTGGCAGTCCGAGTTAAGGGTGTGGGCGACGAACGCCCACTCCCTGTGGATCGGGCCAGATTTGGATATAGCTGCCGATCTCTCGATTTAAGGTTTTGGGCCCATAAAGGGCGCATTTATTGTCCGATTTTGCCAAAATTTGAGACAGTGAGTTGTGTTAGGCCCTTCGATATCTTTCTTCAATTTGGCCTAGATCGGTTCAGATTTGGATATAGCTGCCATATTGACCGATCCGCCGATTTAGGGTCTTAAGCTCATAAAAGCCACATTTATTATCCGCTTTTGCTGATAGTTGGGACAGTGAGTTGTGTTAGGTCCTTCGACATCCTTCTTCAATTTGGCCCCGATCGATTCTGATTTGGATATAGCTGCCATATATATCTCTCGATTTAAGGTTGTGGACACATAAAAGGCGCATTTATTGGCCGATGTCGTCGAAATTTGGGACAGTGACGTAAGTTAGGCCCTTCGACATCTTTCTGCAATATGGCACAGATCGGTCAAGATTTGGATAAAGCTGTCATATGGACCGATCTCTCGATTTACAGTCTTGGCCCCATAAAAGGCACATTTATAATCCGATTTCGCTTAAATTTGACAGTCTTGGCCCCTTAGAAGGCACATTTTTAATCCGATTTCGCTTAAATTTGACGCTTATGTTAGGCTTTTCGACATCCGTGTCGTATATGGTTCTGATCGGTCTATATTTGGATATGGCTATCAAAAAGACTAATATTTTGTTCTGCAAAATTGAACAATGACTTGCACTAATTAGACCTCTCAATATCTTTGTCGAATTTGGTCCAAATCGGACCATATTTCGATAAAGCTGCTATATGGGCATAAATTATTCATTTTTCACCGGATTATGATGTGAGGTGGTTTACATATATACCCGAGGTGGTGGGTATCCAAGCTTCGGCCGGGCTGAGCTTAACTTCTTTTTATTTGTTTTAAGGTTAATTTTGCGTATTTAGAGTACACAACAAGCCGCTTACTGGCTAAGGTGTATGTCCCCAGTGGCATGGAGCGGATAAATATACGCACCCCCCTTTTCACCCTAACCTGATCTAATAACCATAATCCTAACCTAACTTGACACGTTTTACTTGTTATTGCTTATTATTGGGGTGCCCAAAAAGTAATTGCGGATTTTTCATATAGTCGGCGTTGACAAATTTTTTCACAGCTTGTGACTCTGTAATTGCATTCTTTCTTCTGTCAGTTATCAGCTGTTACTTTTAGCTTGCTTTAGAAAAAAAGCGTAAAAAAAGTATATTTGATTAAAGTTCATTCTAAGTTTTATTGCACTTACTTTCTTTTAAAAAATCCGCAATTACTTTTTGGGCAAATATTTCTAGAGCCCTTACAAGTCTCGATTTTTATCCGATTTGGTTGAAATGTTACATATAGTGATCTGTTATGACTACAACTGCGCCAAGTACGGTCCAATTCGGTCTATATATACTAGATATAGCTCTCATATTTTAGCAGAATTCATGGCGCTGGGTTCCCAAGATTCGGCCCCGCCGAACTTAGCACGCGTTTACTTGTTAATTATTAATAAATATTTTTGTCCATATATATATTGAATACTTTTCTTCACTATATTCAAGAATTCTATGCTTCAATAAAACATTTGGTTTGCCTTTCTTCAATTTGTTATACCTAATCAATCTCACCGTCATCACTTCCATTTCATCATTTTTTTTTTATAAATAAACGAAAAACATAGCATTTTCAAACACCAAAATTAGTAATTGCTGTTATATAAAACTTATTATTCTGCTGTCAATTTCCAACAAATCTATCAAAATAATTTTTGACATGAGTCCATATGAAGAGTCAGATATAGGATAACTTTTCGTACGGATAGTTTTAATTGGATAGATGGGAGTGATTTATATTCTCTTTTATATTGCAATAAATTTTCAATTAAAATTTGTAATAAAGTGGTGATGTTTTATGTTCATAATATTTTTCAGTTTGAGATAAAATATGTTTGCATGGTTCGTTCGTTTGAACTTTTAAGTGGCTAAAAATATCAATCATTGTACATCAAATTTAAAGAACGAAGAAAAAAATGCTAAGTCACACCAAGCACACCACTAAGGATTGTGCTTAGCGTTTTTGCATACCAAATTTCTGCCAATTTAAGCAAAAATTTAACCTTCTAGGAGCTGTAAAATTCTAAAGAAGATTGGTTTATATGGGAGCTATACTACCTATTTTGGATATTTGCTCATTAACTTTCCATTAGCGAACAGCGCCAAACTTCTCACATATCAATTAACACTGTCTGATTCAAGCTGATTCAATGTTAAGGGACCTCGTTTTTATTGCAGAGTCCGAACGGCGTGCAGCAGTGCAACACCTCTTTGGGGAGAAGTTTTTACATGGCTTCTATGGCACTGCTTAGAAATTTTTTATGATGTTCTCGCCAGGATTCGAACCCAGGCTTTTAGAGTTTCGAGCAAACCTCTGCGCTATGGTGGCCTCCGACTCATAACAAAACACTATGTGCAAAATTGCATGCAAATCGATTACCAATTGCGGCATTCAGGGTCTCTAGATGGAAGTCGTAAAAGTAACCTCGAAAAAGAAAATCCTGGTCAAGAATTCCGTGCTACTTACAAAATCCCTAATTGTTTTCCGCACCGCTAAGTTGGTATATGTCTGGTTTTGCTTCCCCAACTAAGTGTCGGTGAAATGCTCCAACGTCTCATCATCTTCCCCACATGTCCTACATATGCTATCACTTGCCGCACCTCCCCTTTGCATAAGAGCGTTCATAGTACTAAAGCTATACTGTCCTCCTTATTACTTCCTTTCAGTAACACCCTCGATTTCTCACGATCCGTATATCTCTATAGGGTTTTCGTCGTTCTACCAACCGTTTCAATATTCCGCAGTGTTACATCCGCGTTCGCCCACACCCTCAAATCGGAATGCGTCGCCCTGAAAGGCTTCGTGTAAACCAAGACGAAAGTCTTCTGGCCTTCAATGCCAAAACGTCTGATATTTCCTTCCCCCTTACTCCGCAGTGGCACGGCACCCAAACGATCAGAAAAGGTGTTGATCTCCTTCTTCCACTCCAAGACATTTTGTGACCTTATCACCCAGGTTGTTATGGCCCTGATAGCCAGTTTGCTGTCCGTAAAGATGTTCACACTCGCCGTTAACACCACACCATCTCACGCATTCCGTGGAAACAGATCTCAGACCCTGGGTTCTCTATGTGGGGTTATCTCAGGTATCCGATCGGAAACCTCTTCCATTCATTCCAGGTCTCCTATCGTCGCCTCGATTATACAGCGATGGAATGACCTGCTCCTATCCCTAATCCATTTTTCCGGACAGACGGACGGACATGGCTAGATCGATCACAGACGAATATTTCGAGTAGTTACAAACAGAATGACGAAATAAGTATACCCCCATCCTATGGTGGAGGGTATAAAAACAAGTAAAAAGGCGTTAAGTTCGGCCGGGTCGAACATTGGATACCCACTACCTCGGGTATATATATAAACCACCTTTAGTTATTAACCGGTAAAAAATGTATAATATATGCCCCATAGCAGCTGTATCGAAATATAAACCGACAAATTCCACACGGGTATTGAGTGGTCTAACAAATACAAGTCACTGTTCAATTTTGTAGAACAAAATCTTGTTTTTTGGTAGACATATTCAAATATATTGTAGAACAATCTGAACCATATACGACACGGATGTCGAAAAGCCTAACATAAGTCAATGTCAAATTTCAGCGATATCGGATTATAAATGTGCCTTTTATGGGGCAAAGACTTTAAATCGAGATATTGGTCTATCTCTGAACCGATCTGGGCCAAATTGAGAAGGGATATCGAAGGGCCTAACATAGCTCACAGTCTCAAATTTCGGTGAGATCGAATAATAAATGTGGCTGTTATCGGCCCAAAACCTTAAATCGAGAAATTGGTCTATATGACAGCTATATCCAAATCTGAACCGATCTGGGCCAAATTGCAGAAATTTTGTCGAAGAGCCTAACGCAACTCACTGTTCCAAATTTCGGCGAAAGCGGAGAATAAATGTGCCTTTTATGGCCCCAAAACCTTAAATCGAGAGATCGGTCTATATGGCAACTATATTTAAATCTGTACCGATCTAAGCCAAATTGAAGAAGAATGTCGAAGGGCCCAACACAACTCACTGTCCCAAATTTTGGCGACATCGGATCTAGAGATCGGTCTATATGGCAGCTATATCCAAATCTGGACCGTTTTGGGCCAAGTTGAAGAAGGATGTCGACTGGCCTAATACAACTCACCGTTCCAAATTTCCACCACCGAAGGATGGGGGTATATTAATTTTGTCATTCCGTTTGCAACACATAGAAATATCCATTTCCGACCCTATAAAGTATATATATTCTTGATCAGCGTAAAAATCTAAGACGATCTACCCATGTCCGTCCGTCCTACTGTCGTTAAAAATAGGTTAAGTTAAGGTTAAGTTCGAAGATGGACTATATCGGACTGTATCGGACTATATCTTCATGTAGCCCCCACATAGACTGATCCCCCGATTTAGAGTCTTTAGCCCATAAAAGCCACATTTATTATCCGATTTTGCTGAAATTTGGGGCAGTGAGTTGTGTTAGGTCACTCGACATCCTTCTTTTATTTGGCCCAGTTCGGTCCAGATTTTGATATAGCTGACCAATCGCTCGATTTAAGGTCTTGCGCCCATAAAAGGCGCATTTATTGTCCGATTTTGCCAAAAATGTTGACAGTGAGTTGTATTAGGACCTTCGACATCCTTCTTTAATTTAGCCAAGATCGGTCCAGATTTGGATATAGCTGCCATGTAGACCGATCTCTCGATTTAAGGCTTTGGGCCTATAAAAGGCGCATTTGTTGTCCGATATCGTCGAAATTTGGGAAAGTGAGTTAAGTTAAGCCCCTCGGCGTTCTTCTGCAATATTACACAGATCGGTCTAGATTTGGATATAGCTGCCATATAGACCGATCTATCGATTTAAGGTTTTGGGGCCATAAAAGGCGCATTTATTTTCCGATTTCGCCGAAATTTGGGACAGTGGGTGTGTTGAGCCCTTTGACATTCTTCTTCAATTTGGCCCAAAACGGTCCAGATTTGGATATAGCTGCCATATAGACTGATCCCTCGATTTAAGGTTTTGGGGCAATAAAAGACTCATTTATTGTCCGATGTCGCCGAAATTTGGGTTAGAGAGTTGTGTTAGAACCTTTGACATTTTTCTTCAATTTGGCTTACATCGGAACAGATTTGAATATAGCTGCCATATAGACCGATCTCTAGATCCGAAGTCCCCAAAATTTGGGACAGTGAGTTGTGTTGGGCCCTTTGCCATTTTTCTTTAATTTGGCTTAGTTCGGTCCAGATTTGGATATAGCCGCCATATAGACCGATCTCTCGATTTAAGGTTTTTGGGGCCATAAAAGGCGCATTTATTGTCCGATTTCTGTTCGAAATTTGGGACAGTGATTTGTGTTGTGCCCTTTGACATTCATCTTCAATTTGGCCCAAAACGGTTCAGATTTGGATATAGCTGCCATATAGACCGATATCTGGATTTAAAGTCTTGGCCACCTAAAATTCCCATTTGTAATCCGATTTCACTGAAATTTGACACAGTGACTTATGTTAGGCTTTTCGACATCCGTGTCGTATATGGTTCTGATCGGTTTTTTTTTTAGGTACAGCTACTGAAAAGATCAACATTTTGTTTTATACAATTGAACAATGACTGGTACTTGCAAGTATTTGGTCCAAACCGGAACATATTTCGATATAGCTGCTGTAGGTATGCATTTTTTACCGGGTTTTGACGAAAGGTGTTTCACATATACACCCGAGGTGGTGGGTATCCCAAGTTCGGCCCGGCCAACCTTAACGCCTTTTTACTTGTTACAACTAACTCGACAATGGTATTTGCTGAAAATCCACAAAATTTCAACTATTGGGTTGCCCAAAAAGTAATTGCGGATTTTTCATATAGTCGGCGTTGATAAATTTTTTCACAGCTTGTGACTCTGTAATTGCATTCTTTCTTCTGTCAGTTATCATCTGTTACTTTTAGCTTGCTTTAGAAAAAAAGTGTTAAAAAAAAGTATATTTGATTAAAGTTCATTCTAAGTTTTATTAAAAATGCATTTACTTTCTTTTAATACTTTTTGGGCAACACAATATTTTGTCAGTCAAGTCTCTACAAACCTACCTCAACAAATATTGTCTTCAATCCAATGCTTCAACGCGTTATGAATTTAGTGTTTCACTTATAAATCTCTTAGTTGATTCTTTCTTAGAGTTTGTTTGTTTCTGTGTAGAGGAAGATTAAGCATATCACCAATGATCTATCTGGAGCTCATTTCGATTGAATGGTAAATTCAACCGATTGAAAATACCACAGAAATTGAAACTTTTGAAGCATCAAAAAAAAAAACAAGTAAAAGCGTGCTAAGTTCGGCCGGGCCGAATCTTATATACCCTCCACCATGGATCGCATTTGTCGAGTTCTCTTACCGGCATCTCTTCTTAGGCAAAAAAAGGATATAAGAAAAGATTTGCTCTGCTACTAGAGCGATATTAAGATATGGGCCGGTTTGGACAACAATTAAATTATATTTATGTTGGAGACCTGTGTAAAATGTCATCCAATTCGAAAAGGAATTCCGAATTCCGAATTGGACAAGAAGTAAAATAGAGAGATCGATTTATATGGGAGCTGTATCGGGCTATAGACCGATTCTGACCATAATAAACACGTATGTTAATGGTCATGAGAGAATCCGTAGTGCAAAATTTCAGGCAAATCGGATAATAATTGCGACCTCTAGAGGCTCAAGAAGTCAAGACCCAAGATCGGTTTATAAGGCAGCTATATCAGGTTATGGACCGATTTGAACCATATTTGGCACAGTTGTTGGATATCATAACAAAACACGTCGTGCAAAATTTCATCCCAATCGGATAAGAATTGCGCACTCTAGGCTCAAGAAGTCAAGACCCAAGATCGGTTTATATGGCAGCTATATCAAAACATGGACCGATATGGCCCATTTACAATACCAACCGACCTACACTAATAAGAAGTATTTGTGCAAAATTTCAAGCGGCTAGCTTTACTCCTTCGGAAGTTAGCGTGCTTTCGATAGACTGACGGACGGACAGACGGACGGACATAGCTAGATCGACATAAAATTTCACGACGATCAAGAATATATATACTTTATGGGGTCTCAGACGAATATTTCGAGTAGTTACAAACAGAATGACGAAATTAGTATACCCCCCATCTTATGGTGGAGGGTATAAAAAAATTGCAATGCAATGCAAATTTGCCCATGAAGATTCCACTAAGGAACAACCACTAAGGGGCAAACTTCTCAAATATCTTTGAGTGCTGTCCGATTCAAATTTAAGCTCAATGATAAGGGGCCTCCTTTTTATAGCTGAGTCCTAACGGCTTACCGCAGTGCAAAGTAACTCACAAATGTAGCCAGCTTTAATAAGGGGATAACCACCGCTGAAAAATTTTCTGATGTTCACGCCGGAGTTTGAACCAAGGCGTTAGGCGTCATAGACGGACATGTTGCGCTGCGGTGGCCACCTGCCATAATTTTTTCTAATTCCGAATAAAAATGTGCGTGTACTATTTAAACATCATTTCACAATTATTTATTTAATAAATACCCCCAAACCTCCCCCCAAACACTATTAAATAAATCGTACATTTATTCAACTCACCGAATAATTTAATTACTCTCTATTGTTTACTTTTCTTCTGTTGCAGGTCTCATTATTACAGTGATCTGCATGATCATCGTTTTGTTTATATACCTGCTGTGCACTGAGCTGAGGAATACATTCTACGGAGTGGCCATTAAAACCTATTGCCTGTGCATCATCATCGGCTATTCATTGTTGGCGCACTTGACCTTAACAAATCCATCGGATATGTCTAAATATGCGTGCTCTAAAATACGTAAGATATTGCTTGTGTGTGTGTGTGTGTGTGAAGACATCTAAATGTTTACCTCATTCTTTGCAGCTCTCTTTGCTTTGCTGTATTTGATTTTGTCCTTTTACATTTTGACCTTTATTAGTCTCAATTTTTATTTGAGCTTTTTTGGCATTATACTGAGCAAATTGATGTTCTGGTTCATGTTCTTTCCCACTGTGGTCATCGCAGCCTGTTGGTCCTTCTTTGTCAGCTTTACCTATTACAACAACAAGCCGGTATTTGGCAACGATATATGCTGGTTCGATCGTAAGTATCTGCTATGAACAAAAATGTTTTATTCCCAATAAATTGGAATTTGCAGTGTAACCCTAAGGCATTCAAAACCGTTGTTTCCTCATATGTAATTTATATGTAGTCGTATGTTTTAATTTGCTCTCCATTTTCACTTGAAATTTCAGCACGCAATTATTCGATTGTTGTTTACTTCTACTCGCCCATCATAGTGGCCTGCATTTTCAGTGGTATTTTCTACATTTTATCATTGCTGCGAATGAGCGATATGGCCGAGAGGGATACCGGAAAATTAACAATTTTTGTTTCTCGCAATCGGTGAGTAATTAATGAGTGGGAAAATACGATTGTAGCAGAGAAATAAAGCGAACAAATTTTCATTCAATTAATTTATGTGCTACAGAATCGAAATCCATGGGACAAAAGCCTATTGCTTCGGTACTGATAAACATTCTAAAGCTTCGTAAAACATAGATTGTAGGCGAGAGCAAAAAAGTGTTACACTGTGTTACACTCACAGAAATTTGTTGGAAAAAACAGCAAACATGTTTGCTATAACAGCAGAAAGTCTATTGCAAATGGAATAGCTGTTATTTGTTTGCTAAAACAGCAAACACTTTCTGCTGTTTTCAAATGGTAAACAGTTAAAAAAGCTCGGAAATATCATAAATGTTTGAAAAATGTCTTGACTCTTAATTTTGCAAGCCTATAACTCAACATTTTTTCCAATTTGCAAATTTTTTAACGAATTTAAATACAAGTAGACAAAGTATCCACTACTATTATATTGGGTTGCTTAAAAAGTAATTGGGGATTTTTTAAAAGAAAGTAAATGCATTTTTAATAAAACTTAGAATGAACTTTAATCAAATATATAATTGCCATTTTGCTCGATAACCTTTTGCCATCTTCCTGGCAAATTTAGTATTCCACGCTCATAGAACTTCTGGCCTTTATCTGCAAAAACCTGAACCAGGTGCGATTTTATAGCCTCATTATTGCCGAAAGTTTTACCATTTAAGGAGTTCTGCAAAGATCGAAATAAATGGTAGTCTGATGGTGCAAGGTCAGGGCTATATGGTGGATGCATGAAAAGTTCCCAGCCAAGCTCACTCAGTTTGTGGCGAGTGACCAAAGATGTGTGCGGTCTAGCGTTGTCCTGGTGGAATATGACACCTTTACTATTGACCAATTCTGGTCGCTTCTCCTTGATGGCTCTATTCAATATGTCCAATTTTTGACAGTAAACATCCGAATTAATCGTTTGGTTCCTTGGAAGCAGCTCAAAATATACCACGCCCTTCCAATCCCACCAAACAGACAGCATAACCTTCTTTTGGTGGATATCAGCCTTTGAAGTGGTTTGAGCTGGTTCACCATGCTTGGACCATGATCGTTTTCGACTAACGTTGTTGTAAACAATCCATCTCCAGTTATGATTCGTTTTAAAAACGGATCGAATTCATTGCGTTCAAGGTGCATATCACAAGCGTTGATTCGGTTTGTTAAATGAATTTCTTTCAATTCATGTGGTACCCATATTTAAATTGACGCCAAACAAACAAATGTAAACAAAATTTCGCGCACTTTTTTTCTAAAGCAAGCTTAAAGTAACAGCTGATAACTGACAGAAGAAAGAATGCAATTACAGAGTCACAAGCCGTTGAAAAAATTTGTCAACGCCGAATATATTACTACTATATTACCGACAATTACTTTTTGGGCAACCCAATATTTATGCTTTTCAACAAAAAATTAACGCCTAAAGCCTAGTATTGTCTTCCAGTTTGCGGCCGAACAACTGAAAGCCCAATAAAAAAATTTTTGCGAAATGACTACGAAGTTTTTTCCAAATTAGCAGTACAATGTCAATCAGCTGTTTAAAAATTGTTTTTAGTTTAAATTTACTAAGGAACTTTGTCTTTTTATTTTGTGTAGAGATATTAGGGATAGTTAAAGATGCTACACCCGCCCAAAAGTCTATGTGACTTTCTAATCCCTGGGAATCGAATAAAAACCTCTGATCCAGTGTCCTCATTCGGTTTGGACTAATCCGTGTAAATAGAGGGACCGGAGAAGTTCGGCGCGTCCCAATCACAAAGCCACATTTCCGAGAAGCAAACTCCAAGTCGCCATCTTAGAAAGATCCATCCGGCATACAGGTCGTCGCGTTGCCAATGCCACGTAGTCGCCCCACTCTATCGGCCTACCGCAGAACAAGCGAATGCCCGAAATCCGTAGAGGGCGTGTCCCTGACTCTCTTAGTCAGTAGACTACTCAACGCAAAGCCCTCCTCGTACAAGTGAAAAGGTCTCAGATAAAGTTTCGCATAAAGTGCTGCACTTGAAGTGCTTCTCATCGCCCACTATATCAGCACCGCTACAATACCCTGTACCTTATCCATCATAACGCGTAGACTTATCCTCTATAGGGCCTAGTGATATACTAAGCAACCATATGTAAGGATCGGTCTAACCCCAACGGTGCACATCCAGTAGACTGTCCGTGATCTTAGTCCACAACTCCGACATGAGTAGAGTGCATTCAACCACCGTTTAACTCCAGAGAGTGGTAGCTAACTCCATCCAGGACCATTCCCTTAAATTCGCCATTCGTCCTCCTTCTGATGAACAACATCAGCTCTGCCTGTTTTCACCCACCACCGAAGGGAGGGGGGGGGGGGGGGATATTCATTTTGCCATTCCGTTTAGCAACACATCGAAATATCCGTTTTCGACCCTATAAAGTATATATTGGTTGCCCAAAAAGTAATTGCGGATTTTTCATATAGTCGGCGTTGACAAATTTTTTCACAGCTTGTGACTCTGCAATTGCATTCTTTCTTCTGTCAGTTATCAGCTGTTACTTTTACCTTGCTTTAGAAAAAAAGTGTAAAAAAAGTATATTTGATAAAAGTTCATTCTAAGTTTTATTAAAAATGCATTTACTTTCTTTTAAAAAATCCGCAATTACTTTTTGGGCAACCCAATACATTCTTGACCAGCGTAAAAATCTAAGACGATCTAGCCATGTCCGTCGGTTTGTCTGTTGAAATAACGCTTCAGTCTTTAAAAATAGAGATTTGAGATGAAACTTTGCCCAGATTTATTTTTTTGTCCATAAGCAGGTTACGTTCGAAGATGGGCTATATCGGACTATATCTTCATATAGCCCCCATATAGACCGATCCTCCGATTTAGGGTAATAGGCCCATAAAAGTCAGATTTATTATCAGATGTCGCCGAAATTTGGGATAATGAGTTGTGTTAGGCCCTGCGATATCCTTTTTCAGTTTGGCCCAAATTGGTTCAGTTTTAAATAAAGCTGCCATATAGACCGATCTCTCGATTTAAGGTCTTGCGCCGATAAAAGACGAATTTATTGTCCGATTTTGCAAGAATTTGGGAATGTGAGTATATTCTACATCCTTCTTCGATTTGGTCCAGATCGGCGCAGATTTGGATATAGCTGCCATATAGACCGATCTCTCGATTTAAGGTTTTGGGGCCAGAAAAGGCGTATCTATTGTCCGATGTCGCTAAAATTTGGGACAGTGAGTTAAGTTAAGCCCCTCCACATATTTCAGCAATATGGTCTAGATCGGTCCAGACTTGAATATAGCTGCCATGTAGACCTATCTCTCGATTTAAGGTTTTGAGCCCACAAAAGGCACATTTATTGTCCGATGTCGCCGAAATTTGGGATAGTGAGATGTGTTCTTGATGAAAGGTGGTTTACATATATACCCGAGGAGGTGCATATCCAATGTTCGGCCCGGCCTTTAACGCCTTTTTATTTGTTATATTTTGTATGGGTTGCCCAAAAAGTAATTGCGGATTTTTCATATAGTCGGCGTTGACAAATTTTTTCACAGCTTCTGACTCTGTAATTGCATTCTTTCTTCTGTCAGTTATCAGCTTTTAGCTTGCTTTAAAAAAAAAGTGTAAAAAAAGTATATTTGATTAAAGTTCATTCTAAGTTTTATTAAAAATGCATTTACTTTCTTTTAAAAAATCCGCAATTACTTTTTGGGCAAATATCGTTGAAGGGCATAATTTTATTCTGAATGCCAAACTTCTGTCAACCCAGCAAAAATTAAAGCTTCGGTTTACATGGGAGCTATATCAGATTATAAACTGTTTTGGACCGTTGTTGGAAGTCGTAACAGAACACCTCTTGCAAAATTTAAGCCAAATCGGATTACATTTGCGGCTTGTAAGGACTGAAGAAGTCAAATCAGTAGATCGGTTTATATGGGATCTATACCAGGTTATAGAGCGATTTGGACCTTCCTTGACACAGCAATCGAAAGTCATAACAAAACACTACATCAAATCAGACACAAATTGCGGCTTGTAAGGTCTCAAGAAGTCAAAACGGGAGATCGGTTTATATGGGACCTATATGAGGTTACATACCGTTTCGGACCGTACTTTGGACAGTTGTTAAAAGACATAACAATTCACTACATGCGAACTTTCAGCCAAATCGGACAAAAATTGTGACTTGTAAGGGCTCAAGGAATCAAATCGGGAGATAGGTTTATATGGGAGTTATATGTGGTTATAGACCGATTTAGACCGTGCCTGGCACAGTTGTTGGAAGTTTTAACAAAACACTAGATGCTAAATTTCAGCCAAATCGGACAAAAATTATGGCTTCCAAGGGCTCAAGAAGTCAAATCGGGAGATCGGTTTATATGGAAGCTATATCTAAATCTGAACCGATATGACCCATTTGCAATCTTAAACGACTTACATCAATATTAAGTAACTGTGATCAGCAACGTGCTCTATTCTCATATATTTTTTCTTTCGTTTTCTAATCTCATTTAAACTCCTTATTGCAAAAGTCAGCAAATATGTCCGGTTTGGGGTATTGCCCCTAAAAACTAAAAATATTTAGTTCCACTCTCTTTACTCACCAAATTGTCTTGGTGAGTAAATACGTCCTATTTGGGAGTTGTTATGGTTATGGAACGTCCACTAGAGAGTTGGTCCCTAATGTTGATATCAGATACGTGGATTTAATTTAAGCCCCAAATTTCCATAGTCGGCAAACATGACCTGCTTGGGGGTGTTTTTGGGGATGGGCGGCAACTCAGTGAGTTGGCCTTAAAAATATATATCCGAATCGTATTATACTCGAAAATCCCTTTTATTTGAGCCTTATATTGCAATAGTCAGCAAATACTTACTATTTGGGTGGAGTTGTGAGGGTGGCGTGGCCCCATAGACACTTTTCCCGAACATTGAATTCAAATTCGTGCTTTACTCCCAAAGACCTTACATTTGAACGCCATATTGCTATGGTTGTAAATGTGTCCCCTTTAGGGGATGTTTTTGGTGAGCGGCGGCCCCCCAAACACTTGGTCCCATATTTGGATATCAGATTCTAATTCTACACTCTTTTATTTTTATCATAACTTTTATTCAAGCCCCATATTCCCATGGTCAGTAAATAAGTCCTGTTTGGGGGGGTGTTTTAGGGAAGGGGTGGACCCCCGAAACGTGGTCCCACATTTGGATATCAGATTCGTATTCTACTCGCAAATACCTTTCATTTGAGTCCCATATTGCCATGGTCGGTAAATATGTCCGAATTAGGGTGTGTTTTGGGGCTTGGGGTGGTTCCCCTAGCACTTGGTCCGACAATTGGATATCAGATACGTTTTCTTATCCTAATTGCCTTTCATTTGAGTCCCATATTGTCGTGATTGGTGTAAATATATGTTTGGTAGGTTTTAGGGTGGGACAGCCCCCCTAAGTACCCCATCCGAAATTTGGATACAAAATTTTTATTTTTAGGGTACTATATGAGAGCACACAAAATTTCGCTTAAATCGCACCACCCATCTCCGAGATCTTGCGTTTTTGAAAATTAGGGTAAGGGGGAGGGTCCGCCCCGCCTTCAAAATACCAAAAATTTAGTACCCTATTTTCACCACGGGGTCATTATGCACCATCTGTGAAAATTTCAAGAAAATCGGTTCAGCCGTTTGTGAGTCTATAAGGAACACACAAACATACAAACAATCAAACAAACAAACAAACCTAAGATGGGGTCTTAGACGAATATTTTGAGGTGCTGCAAATGGAAAGACTTGATTAGTATACCGCCATTTCTAATTTAATATCAGCAGCCAGTGTATGCTGATATCAGCAGACTTATTTCTCTGGCTGTACCTAATTTACAAAATGGTAGTTACAATTTTATAATTTGATATTAAAACTCGCATTTTTTCTCTAGCTATGATTTCATATCTAAATAAATCTTTCAATTTTTTTAACAACATACAATCTATGCTTTAACATCCTGTTTAACACTTCATTTCAGTTTCAGATCGTTTTGGATTTTTGTTGGCTACACCCTTTTTGCCTGGCTTGTTTGCATCTGTTCCTTTGCCATCAACTATTATCGTGGCGATTTTACTCACATCAATTATGGAGTTTGTGTGTTCATAGCCTTCCATGGTTTTGGTGCCATGTATGCACTGCTTGGAAAAAATCATCAGGTTCAACACTTTTTGCGTCGCATGGATGACGAAGTGTAAGTTGAGGTTACCAGCGAATCCTTCCTAACGACAACAAGTAAAAGTGTGCTAAGTTCGGCCGGGACGAATCTTGGGAACCCACCACCATGGACTCTGCTAAAGATGTACACAAACTAAATTAAGTTGAAGGGCATAATTTTATTCTATTGGGTTGCCCAAAAAGTAATTGCGGATTTTTTAAAAGAAAGTAAATGCATTTTTATAAAACTTAGAATGAACTTTAATCAAATATGCTTTTTTTACATTTTTTTTCTAAAGCAAGTTAAAAGTAACAGCTGATAACTGACAGAAGAAAGAATGCAATGACAGAGTCACAAGCTGTGAAAAAATTTGTCAACGCCGACTATATGAAAAATCCGCAATTACTTTTTGGGCAACCCAATATATACCAAACTTCTGTCAAAACAGCAAAAATTAAAGCTTCTAGGAGACGAACAAGGATAATGGAGAGATCGTTTTATAGGGGAGCTATATGAGGTTATAGACTAATTTGTTGTTGAAAGTTGTAAGACAACATCACATGCAAAATTTCAGCCAAATTCGACAAATATTCCGGCTTGCAGGGGATTAAGAAGTCAAATCGGGAGATCATTTTATAGGGTAGCTAAATCAGGTTATAAACTGATTTGGGCCGTGATTGGCACAGTTGTTGAAAGTCCTATGAGAACATCACATGCAAAATTTCAGCCAAATCGGACAAAAATTACGGCTTGTAAGCGTTCAAGTATTCAAATATTGTGCTAACTTCAACCAAATCGGATGAGAATTTCGTTTTCTAGGATCTCAAGGAAAGTAATCGGGAGATCGGTTTATATGACAGCTATATAGCATGGGACGGTCTAATGTACATATGTATTTTATGGGATCGCAGATCAATATTTCAATGTTATACAAACAGAATGACTTGATTGATATACCCCATCCTATGGTGGAGTTTATGAAGAGAAGAATTGCTTGCTGTAGATGCTCATAGCCGAAATAATGTTTCCCAACATCAGCCTCATCCGATAAAAATTCCATGTTCTAGGAGTTCAAGAAGTAAAATCGTGAGATCGGTTTATATGGGAGCTATATCAGGCTATGAACCGATTCAGGCCATGTTTGGTATTGATGTGTGAGGTCTTAGAAGAAATCATTGTTCAAACTTCCAGCAAATCGGATAAGAATTTCGCTTTCTAGGGCCGCAAGATAGCTTTATATGGCAGCTATATAATGCTATGAACCGATATAGACTATACTTGGCACGAACATAGGTTAGGCGTCGAACAGTAAGATAGGATCGAAAAAGAACATAGTAAGAAGTAATAAAGCGTTAAGTTCGGACGGGCCGAACTTTGGATACCCACCACCTCGGGTATATATGTAAACCACCATTCGTCAAAATACGGTGAAAAATTCATACCTTATGCCCCACAGCAGCTATATCGGAAAATGTTCCGATTTGGACCAAATACTAATAAGTACAAGTCATTGTTCAATTGTGTATAACAAAATATTGGTCTTTTAAGTAGCTATATCTAAAAATAAACCGATGTGATGCATATACGACGCGGATGTCGAAAAGCTTAAAATAAGTCACAGTGTCAAATTTCAGTGAAATAGGATTATAAATGGGCCTTTTATGGGGCCGAGACTTTAAACCGAGATATTGGTCTATAGGGCAGCTATATCCAAATCTGGACCGATCGGTGCCATATTGCAGAAGTGTATCGAGGGTCTTAACTTAACTCACTGTCCCAAATTTCGGCGAAATCGGACAAAACCTTAAATCGAGAGATTTTATGGCAGCTATATCCAAATCTGGACCCATCTGAGCCAAATCGAAGAAAAATGCCGAAGGGCCTAACACAACTCGCTGTCCCAAATTTCGGCAATATTGGACAATAAATGCGCCTTTTATGGGCCCAAACCCTTAAATCGAGAGATCGGTCTATATGGCAGCTATATCCAAATCTGAACCGCTCTGAGCCAAATTGAAGAAGGATGCCGAAGGGCTTAACACAACTCACTGCTCAAATTTCGGCAACATCGAACAATAAATGCGCCTTTTATGAACCCAAAACCTTAAATCGAGAGATCGGTCTATATGGCAGCTATATCCAAATCTGAACCAATCTGAGCGAAATTAAAGAAGAATATCGAATGGCCTAACACAACTCACTATTCAAAATTTCAACAAAATCGGATAATAAATATGGCTTTTATGGGTCTAAGACCCTAAATCGGCGGATCGGTCCATATGGCAGCTATATTCAAATCAGGACCGATCTGGGCCAAATTGAAGAAGGATGTCGAGGGGCCTAAAACAACTCACTGCTCAAATTTCGGCAACATCGGACAATAAATGCGCCTTTTATGGCCCCAAAACCCTAAATCGAGAGATCGGTCTATATGGCAGCTTTATCCAAATCTGAACCGCTCTGAGCCAAATTGAAGAAGGATCCCGAAGGACCTAACAAAACTCACTGTCACAAATTTCAGCGACATCGGACAATAAATGCGCCTTTTATGGACCCAAAACCTTAAATCGAGAGGTCGGTCTATATGGCAGCTATATCCAAATCTGAACCTATCTGAGCGAAATTAAAGAAGAATATCGAATGGCCTAACACAACTCACTATTCAAAATTTCAACAAAATCGGATAGTAAATATGGCTTTTATGGGCCTAAGACTCTAAATCGGGGGATCGGTCTATATATGGGCTTTATTAAGATATAGTCCGATACGGTCCATCTTCGAACTTAACCTGCTTATAGACAAAAAAAAAAAAGAATCTGTGCAAAGTTTCACCTCAATATCTCTCAAAACCGCTGTAGCGTGATTTCAACAGAGAGACGGACAGACGGACGGACATGGCTTGATCATCTTAGATTTTTACGCTGATCAAGAATATATACACTTTATAGGGACGGAAATGCATATTTCGAAGTGTTGCAAACGGAATGACAAAATAAAAATACCTTTGGTGGGGGGTGGGTATAAAAAATCTGCCGTTTAAGAATCTCCTGAAAATGATTAGAGCTATGTTTACGAGATCATGTGCTAAATGTAAAGGGTCTAGGTGGTCCGGGTATCTCTCTGTTGGCAAAGAGGCCTTCAAAGTAGTACCCCGAACACCTAGAAACTTTAAATTTCGCACAGCATTTCAATAACTCCTCAGCTCCAACAATTTAAAATTTCAAAAATATATCTCCACCCATTCTTAAAGGGTAGTTAAAAACAAGTAAGAGCGAGTTAATTTCGGCCGGACCGAATTTTATATACCCTCCACCAAGGTTCGCATCTGTCGAGTTCTTTGCGCAGTATCTCTTTTAAGGCAAACAAAAAATTGTGAATAAGGAAGGAGTCGGAGCTATATTTAGGAGTTATAGTCCTATTCGGGGCTCAAGAAGCAAAATCGGGAGATCGGTTTATATGGGAGCTGTATCAAGCTATTGATCGATTCAGACCATATTGCACACGTATGTTGAAGGCCATGGGAGAAGCCGTTGTACAAAATTTGTGCCAAATCGAATGAGAATTACGCTCTCTAGAGGCTCAAGAAGTCAAAATCCCAGATCAGTTTATATGGCAGCTATATCAGGTTATGTACCGATTTGCGCCATACTTATCACAGTTTTTGGAAGTCATATCAAAACACTTCATGCTAAATTTTAGCCAAATCGGATAAGAATTGCGCCTTCTAAAAGCTCAAGAAGTCAAGACCCAAGATCGGTTTATGTGGCACCTATACCAGGTTATGAACCGATTTCGACCATACTTCGCACAAATGTTGGAAGTGATACTAAAACACTACGTGCGAAATTACAGCCAAATCAGATAAGAATTGCGCCCTCTAGCGGTTCAAGAAGTCAAGACCCAAGATCGGTTTATATGACAGCTATATCAGGTTATGAACCGATTTAAACCATACTCAGTACAGTTGTTGAAAGTCATAATAAAACACCTCATGCAAAATTTCAGCCAAATCGGATAAGAATTGTGCCCTCTAGCGGTTCCAGACGTCAAGATCCCAGATCGGTTTATATGGCGGCTATATCAAAACATAGACCGCTTTGGCCCATTTACAATCCCAATCGACCAACACTAATAAGAAGTATTTGTGCAAAATTTCAAGCGCCTAGCTTTACTCCTTCGAAAGTTAGCTTGCTTTCGAATGACAGACGGACGGACGGACGGACAGACGGACATTGCTAGATCGAGTTTAAATGACATGACGATCAAGAATATATATACTTTATGGGGTCTTGGATGCATATTTCGAGGTGTTACAAACATAATGACGAACTGAGTATCCCACATCCTATGGTGGAGGGTATGAAAATTGCCTAAGAACAGTAAAACAGAAATTCCCTACAGCAGTAAAATTTATAACACCAATATTTTTTATTGTTTTTCGAAAAAAAACTAAGCATATTTTTAAAATTTTTGTTTCTTCTTATTGCAGGGATAATGACGATATTGCTGAGATTTCAGTACCAATGACCACATATTCATAAACTTACAATTGAATCGATATCCATTTGTTTTTAGAGCTTTAAGTAATATTACCTTTGTATTAATAAAGATAAGCGCTCTAATATAACTTAAATAAAATTTAAATTTTCAAGCCATTTTGAAATCTTTGTGGATATTTGTTTGTCAAATAGCGAAAACATTAGCCGGATGCCGATTCTCTATTTATTCAGGCGAAAAAAAGTATTCTTCCTACAGTAAATGGCATCCTTATATCGAGTGGGTCTCTATGGACCAAACTTCATGGAAGTGTCGATAGAACAGCGCCCTACAAACAACATCTTTGTTGCTGATAAAGTACGCATTGATCAAAATGGGGCGTTATTTCGTAAAAAAAATCAAAGTGTCGTTGCACACCGCCTTTAATGCTGCGAGCCGGACTTTAAGAAGATTCGTCGTTAAAATGCTTACAGCGACACATGGTGTTTCATTCATTTTTAACTCGAACAGCGCTCAAGTAAACAATAAGGTGTTCCAAACTTATATTAATAAATAAGAATGTAGCTAAGACACACACCTAATGTGTTAATCAATTAGAATGATTTAGTACGGTCAAACACCACAATGTTTAATTTAACAAATGAATAGCATAGCCATTAACCAGTCATATACTTAACGAAACCAGACTATGGGATAAATATTGTTATAGGGATTTTATTTTTTCCCAACAGGAGTCATATTTAATTATAAGGCGTAGCTAATCATATACGGAGCTCAGTTTTCATTTAATTTTGTTGTGGTAATCTTAAATTCCAGGGGAATTCCCCCGTGTGTTCTAAGCTTATATACCAGAAAAACAAGCTATGAACACTGAGCAGAGGAAACATGATAGAATCGTGTACGATGGGTAAGAAATACAATAAAGTTAAATAAATTAAAATAAGATGAGATAACACAAAATAAAATAAAATAAAATTAAAAAAAAATTAAATAAAACAAAATAAAATAAAATAAAACAAAACAAAATAAAACAAAATAAAATAAAATAAAATAAAATGAAATAAAATAAAATAAAATAATATAAAGTTAAATAAATTAAAATAAGAAGGGATAACATAAAATAAATTAAAATACAGTAAAATAAAATAAAATAAAATAAAATAAAATAGAATAAAATAAAATAAAATAAAATAAAATAAAATAAAATAAAATAAAATAAAATAAAATAAAATAAAATAAAATAAAATAAAATAAAATAAAATAAAATAATATAAAAAAATATAAAGTTAAATAAATTAAAATAAGAAGGGATAACATAAAATAAATTAAAATACAGTAAAATAAAATAAAATAAAATAAAATAAAATAAAATAAAATAAAATAAAATAAAATAAAATAAAATAAAATAAAATAAAATAAAATAAAATAAAATAAAATAAAATAAAATAAAATAAAATAAAATAAAATAAAATAAAATAAAATAAAATAAAATAAAATAAAATAAAATAAAATAAAATAAAATAAAATAAAATAAAATAAATTAAAATGAAATAAAATAATATAAAGTTAAAAAAATTAAAATAAGAAGGGATAACATAAAATAAATTAAAATACAGTAAAATAAAATAAAATAAAATAGAATAAAATAAAATAAAATAAAATAAAATAAAATAAAATAAAATAAAATAAAATAAAATAAAATAAAATAAAATAAAATAAAATAAAATAGAATAAAATAAAATAACATAAAATAAAATAAAATAAAATAAAATAAAATAAAATAAAATAAAATAAAATAAAATAAAATAAAATAAAATAAAATAAAATAAAATAAAATAAAATAAAATAAAATAAAATAAAATAAAATAAAATAAAATAAAATAAAATAAAATAAAATAAAATAAAATAAAATAAAATAAAATAAAATAAAATAAAATAAAATAAAATAAAATAAAATAAAATAAAATAAAATAAAATAAAATAAAATAAAATAAAATAAAATAAAATAAAATAAAATAAAATAAAATAAAATAAAATAAAATAAAATAAAATAAAATAAAATAAAATAAAATAAAATAAAATAAAATAAAACAAAATAAAATAATATAAAATAAAATAAAATAAAATAAAATAAAATAAAATAAAATGAAATAAAATAAAATAAAATAAAATAAAATAAAATAAAATAAAATAAAATAAAATAAAATAAAATAAAATAAAATAAAATAAAATAAAATAAAATAAAATAAAATAAAATAAAATAAAATAAAATAAAATAAAATAAAATAAAATAAAATAATATAAAGTTAAATAAATTAAAATAAGAAGGGATAACATAAAATAAATTAAAATAGAGTAAAATAAAATAAAATAAAATAGAATAAAATAAAATAAAATAAAATAAAATGAAATGAAATAAAATAAAATAAAATAAAATAAAATAAAATAAAATAAAATAAAATAAAATAAAATAAAATAAAATAAAATAAAATAAAATAAAATAAAATAAAATAAAATAAAATAAAATAAAATAAAATAAAATAAAATAAAATAAAATAAAATAAAATAAAATAAAATAAAATAAAATAAAATAAAATAAAATAAAATAAAATAAAATAAAATAAAATAAAATAAAATAAAATAAAATAAAATTAATTAATTAAAATAAAACAATACAAGTAAAATTCCCAAATCTTGGGAACCCACCGCCATTAAATTTTCTAAAAATTTATACAAAATAAATGTTGGTTTCACAAAAGTTTGCTATGTAAAATTAAATTATGACCTTCAACATTATTTTATTCTACATACCAACCTTTTGTGAAACCTTCAAAAATTTAAGCTCTTAGGAACCATTATCCTTGGATAATGGAGAGATTGGTTTATATGGAATATATATCAAGTTATAGATTGGTTTGGACCGTACTAAGCACAGGTATTGAAAGTCATAACAAAACACTACGTGCTCAATTTCAGTCAAATCGAACATAAATTGCAGCTTGTATGGACTCAAGAAGTCAAGTCGGCAGATCGGTTTATATGGGAGTTATACAAGACTATAGATCGATTTGGACTTTATTTAGTTCAGTTGTTGAAAGTCAAAACAGAACTTTATGTGCAAAATTTCAGCCAAATCAGATAATACAATAATTGCTGCCTCCACGGGCTCAAGAAGTCAAATCGCGAGATCGGTTTATATGGGGCTACATCAGGTTATAAACCGATTTGGACCATACTCGGCACAGTTGTTGGAAACCATAAAAAACACTATCTATAGCCAAACTGAACAAAAATTGAGGCTAATAAGGGCTCAAAAAGTCGAATCGGGAGATCGTTTTGTATGGGAGCTATATTCGGTTCTTGACCGATTTAAACTGTAGTGGTTCAAGAAGTCAAGATTCAAGATCGGTTTATATGACAGCTATATCAGGTTATGGGCCGATTTCAACCATACTCAACACAGTTGTTGGTAGTCATAACTTAACCCGGCGTGCAAATTTCTGCCAAATCAGATAGGAATTGCGCCCTCTAGACGCTCAAGAAGTCAAGACCCCAAATAGGTTTATATGATAGCTATATAAGGTTATGGACCGATTTCAACCATACTCAACACAGTTGTTGGAAGCGATAACAAAACACCTCAAGCTAAATTTCAGCCAAATTAGAAAAAAAAATTGTGCCCTCTAGTGGCTCAAGAAGTCAAGATCCGAAATCGGTTTATATGGCAGCTATGTCAAAACGTGGACCGATGTAGCTCATTTTAAATCCCAACTGACCTACACTAATGAGAAGTGTTTGTGCAAAATTTCAAGCTGCTAGCTTTACTCCTGCAATAGTTTGCGTGCTTTCGACAGACAGACGGGCGGACATGGCTAGACCGACTTAAAATGTCATGACGATCAAGAATATATTTACTTTATGGGGTCTTAGACGAATATTTCGTGGAGTTACTAACAGAATGACGAAATTAATATACCCCCATCCTATGGTGGATGGTATAACAAGTAAAATCGTGCTAGGTTCGGCTGAACCGAATCTTAGGAACCCGCCCCCATTGAATCAGAAAGTGATTCTAAGCCGATCGGTGCACTTGTCAATGGGGGTAGCTCTTCTCCTTCTCCTGCGCAAAGTTATAATACTCTATACCACAGTAGGATATAAAAAAGATTTCGTGTAGTTGGCAATTATATATGTTTTAGATCATGTCAAAGCTATAAGAAAGAACATGAATTTAGGTCCATGTAATGCAGGGTTGCCACACTGTCAGGATTCAAACTTTTTAACAAAATATTTTTTGAAGCGCTATAACTTAAATATAAATGAATGGATTTAAAAACACTCAAAGAATTTTTTCTGCAGATTTCCCCTAATTTTAAAACTATATACCACAAAATTAAAAAAAACACGTTTTCATTAAAAAATTAATTTTTTTTCGAATTTTTGTTTTTTGTAGATCTGTTTTTATACCCACCACCGAAGGATGGGGGTATATTCATATTGTCATTCCGTTTGCAACACATCGAAATATCTATTTTCGACCCTTTAAAGTGTATATATGTTCTTGATCAGCGTAAAAATCTAAGACGATCTAGCCCTGTCCGTCCGTCTTTCTATTGAAATCAGTCTTTAAAAATAGAGATATTGAGCTCAAACTTTACACAGATTCCTATTTTGTCAATAAGCAGATTAAATTCAAAGATGGGTTATATCGGACTACGTCTTGATATAGCCCCCATATAGACCGATCCGCCAATTTAAAGTCTTTGGCCCATAAAAGCCACATTTATTATCCGATTTTGCTGAAATTTGGGACAGTTAGATCGGTCCAGATTTGGATATAGCTGCCATATAGACCGATCCTCCGATTTAGGGTCTTAGGCCCATTAAAGGCGCATTTATTGTCCGATGTCACCGAAATTTGAAACAGTGACTTATGTTAAGCCCCTTGACATTCTTCTGCATTATCGCACAGATCGCTCCAGATTTGGATATAGCTGCCATATAGACGGATCTCTCGGTTTTAGGTTTTGGGGCCCCATATAAAGCGCATTTGTTGTCCGAAGTCGTCGCAATATGGGACATTGAGTTGTGTAAGGCCCTTCGACATCCCTCTTCAATTTGACTCAGTTCGGTTCAGATTTGGATATGGCTGCCATATTGACCGATTTCTCGATTTAATGTTGTGGGCCCATAAAAGGCGTATTTTTAATCCGATTTCACTGAAATTTAACACACTGACTTAAATTTTTTTTCGATATCCGTGTCGTATATAGTTCAGATCGGTTTATTTTTAGATATAACTACTAAAAAGACCAATATTTTGTTATATACAATTGAACAATGACTTTTACTTATTAGTATTTGGTCCAAATCGGAACATATATTGATATAGCGGCTATGGGGCATAAGGTATGAATTTTGCACCGGATTTTAACGAAAGGTGGTTTACATATATGCCCGGGGTGGTGGGTATTCAAAGTTCGGCCCGGCCGAATTTAACGCCTTTTTACTTGTTTTTATACCCTCCACCATGGGATGGGGGTATACTAATTTCGTCATTCTGTTTGCAACTACTCGAAATATTCGTCTGAGACCCCATAAAGTATATATATTCTTGATCGTCCCGACATTTTATGTCGATCAAGCCATGTCCGTCCGTCTGTCCGTCCGTCCGCCTGTCTGTCGAAAGCACGCTAACTTCCGAAGGAGTAAAGCTAGCCGCTTGAAATTTTGCACAAATACTTCTTATTAGTGTAGATCGGTTGGTATTGTAAATGTCCATCGGTCCATGTTTTGATATAGCTGCCATATAAACCGATCTTGGGTCTTGACTTCTTGAGCCTCTAGAGTGCGCAATTCTTATCCGATTGGAATGAAATTTTGCGCGACGTGGTTTGTTATGATATCCAACAACTGTGCCACGTGTGGTTGAAATCGGTTCATAACCTGATATAGCTGTCATATAAAGAGATCTGGGGATTTGACTTCTTGAGCTTCTAGAGGGCACAATTCCCATCCGATTTGGCTGAAATTTTGCATGACGTATTTTATTGTGACTTGCAACAACTGTGTCAAATAAGGTTAAAATCGGTTCATAACCTGATATAGCTGCCATATAAACCGATCTGGGATCTTGACTTCTTGACCCTCTAGAGGTCGCAATTATTATCCGATTTGCCTGAAATTTTGTAAGACGGATTCTCTCATAGCCATCAACATACGTGTCGAATTGGCTGACATTTTACATTGTGGTCCAAACCGGACCATATCTTGATATCGCTCTAATGGCAGAGCAAATCTTTTGTTATATCCTTTTTTGCCTAAGAAGAGATGCCGGGAAAAGAACTCGACAAATGCGATCAATGGTGGAGGGTATATAAGATTGGGCCCGGCCGAACTTAGCACCCTTTTACTTGTTAGATATAACTACTAAAAAGACCAATATTTTGTTATATACAATGTATTTGGTCCAAATCGTAACATATATTAATATAGCGGCAATGGGGCATAATGTATGAATTTTGCACCGATTTTTGACGAAAGGTGGTTTACGTATATACCGAGTTATTTTAGTTAATTTTCCAGATCAGTTATTTTTGGCAGGTGTTTACCACAGGGGTAACTACCAAACCAACGGTTGCCCAACGCATGTATTCGTTGACAACCGTGGGTGATTTTATTTATTAATAAAATCATCATTTGGTTGTAAATCTAGATGTTTTCAAAAATTTCTTGTTTAGTGGATCTGAGTGAAAATCACAATGTTTTCAAATTTATTACAGACATCTTTTTTCGAAGTTATGAGCAACAGTATTTTCTCATTTAGACTATTTTTGTCTGAGGTCGTAACATTTATGATTGACTGGGTCAAGGAATAGCGTTGATGGAATCCCAGAAACTGCACTCCGGTTAACCTTTCGATCAAATTTTTGAAAGCAAATGCAAATTTTGCCCATGTACTTTCCACTAAGGAACAGGGACAAACTTCTCACATATCACGAGTCCGAACGGCGTGCCTCAGTGCGACACCTCTTTGGAGAGAAGTTTTACATGACATAGTACCTCACAAATGTTGCCAGCATTAGGAGGGGAAAACCACCACTGAACATTTTTTCTGATGGTCTCACCAGGGTTCGAACCTGGGCGTTCAGCATCATTGTCGAACATGTTAACCTCTGCCCTACGGTGGTTTTGAAAACATTTTGATTGAAAACCAAATGGTGATTTTATTAGTTGTTGTTGTTGTTGTTGTAGCAGTTTATTGTGTTCTATCTTTCGTCTGCTTGATTCTGTTGAGTGTCAAGACCCAGGAACTCTGCGACTAAGATGGGGTGCTTCCATAGGGATCTGGGTCTGAGTCGAGTGAGTCTGGCCGGGCAGTTAAACAGGTGACGTGTATCGTGCGGTCCCTGGTTACAATCGGGACATACATCTTGCACGTCGGCATCAATCCTAGATCTGTAGGAATTGAGGCGGCTGCATCTGCCGGAACATAATTGAGCCAGAACTACTCTGGTTTGCCGGGGGAGGTCTATTTCTTCAGGTGCAATGGGTGGCGGTCGTTCTCCACGGACTACACTCACCCTGTACCCATATACCGCATCTGCTACCGTATTTGCATGAATGTTGTCTAGACCTGATTGATATGCCGCTTGATCTAGAGGTTCTCTCTTGTAGTGCTGAACCTCACGCTCTAGATCGTGTAGATCTACCTTAAGGCTTAGGGGCGGTGGATATCTATCCACAATATGATGATTTGGATGATCTCTGCAATAACAGCCCAAAAGGTATTGCTTAGACAGCATGTATTGGGTTGCCCAAAAAGTAATTGCGGATTTTTCATATAGTCGGCGTAGACAAATTTTTTCACAGCTTGTGACTCTGTAATTGCATTCTTTCTTCCGTCAGTTTTCAGCTGTGACCTTTAGCTTGCTTTAGAAAAAAAGTGTAAAAAAAGAATATTTGATTAAAGTTCATTCTAAGTTTTATTAAAAATGCATTAACTTTCTTTTAAAAAATCCGCAATTACTTTTTGGGCAACGAAATAATTATGTCTTCGCACTGGTAGGATCTGTGGCTCCTGATGGAGGTGGTCCACATGAGAACTGAGGAGACAGCCCGTCGCAGTTCGGAGGGCGGCATTCTGACAGATCTGAATATTATTCCACTGCGGGTCACAAAGTTGACGAGACCACACTGGCGTTGCATAACTTACCACAGACCGGCCAATTGCTTTGTATGTGGTCAACAAGGTTTCTTTGTCTGCACCCCAAGTGCTGCCAGCGAGTGACTTGAGGACCTTGTTTCTACTTTTGACTTTATTGCAGTTTGCTGTGGCATGTGAGGAGAATGTGTAAGAGCTGTCAAATGTGACGCCAAGTACTTTGGGACACTTGGTGGTCGGAATAATTTCTCCATCGACCATCACAGTCAGCTCAGTATTCACCTCACTCGTATTTGTAGCGAACAGTGTGGCTTAAGATTTGGTGGCGGATATCTTCAGATTTCTTGCAGCGAAATATGAGGCAAGCTCGTTGAGGTAGACGGTTAACCTATCGCAGATTTCATCAATGGGTGGGGGGCCTGATGCCATGATCGTACAATCGTCCGCATATGATACGATCTCTATGCCGTCTGGAGGGGGTGGAATGGAGAATAGGTAGAGGTTAAACAGTGCCGGAGATATCACTCCACCTTGGGGTGACTTCGAGTTCTTATCCCTAAATTCCACAAATGACTGGCGACCACACAGATAATTCGCGACCCATCGTTTCAGGCCTTTGGCGATGTCCCCAAATAATTTGGCTTGGCTGACCGTGTCGAATGCCTAGGATAGGTCCAGTGCCACGAGGACCGTCCTATCACATGGCCTGGGCTGATTGAAGCCACGCCGAATGTGTGCGGTGATGACATGCAAAGCTGTTGTTGTGCTGTGCAGTTTTCGAAATCCATGTTTATGTTCGGCGAATGGAAATTCTCCTACGAGGCTTGGGAGGAGTAATGCCTCAAGCCCCTTTGCTACTGGTGAGAGAAGGGAGATCCGTCTGTACGACTCCCCCAAACTAGAGTCTTTTCCAGGCTTCAGTAGCGGGATCACTCTGCCCATTTTCCTGACATCGGGAACTATAAGAGTGTTCAATGACAGGTTGAGGACAGTGTTAAGGTACTCAACTCCAGGTGAATCCAGATTCTTCAGCATCAATGTAGAGACTCCATCGGGGTCCAACGCCTTGGACGATTTGGCGCCACGGATAAAATTCGTAACTTCGCCCACGGTAAATTGTGATGGTTGAACAACGGCTCGGAGACCATGAATACGGCGAATGGCTCTCCTCCTTGCCCTGTCTCTCTCGGGATGCACAATAAATTGACGGTTGAACAACCTGGCGCATCTCTTCGGATCAGTCACGGTTATTTCGCCAAAAGTGACTGAGGTCCTGTCATCCCGTCTACCGGAGTTCGATAGTGACTCAACAGTAGACCACAATGTGCCTATACCAGTGCCTAAGTTACATTGCTGCAAGTGTTCCAGCCACAAATTCCGCTTATGTTCGTTGACTACCCTGTTTATTTCCAGATTCAGCTCGCTGATTCTGGTGTTAGCAGGGTTCATAGCACGAATCCCATCACGCTCATCTACGAGTACCACTGCTTGCGCCGGGAAATTGGGCCGCACTTGGAGTATTCGACCGGCTGGTATAAAGCGAGCGGCTGCTGCGTTAATGATGTCTCGGAAGGAATTTCCTCTCGGCACCTAGCACATCCGAGGGGGGTGTCAAGTGTGACTGAAGCGGCGATTGGTATACCTTCTGAAACCAGCCCAATCGGCCTTCTTCTGATTGATAAACGTGCGGCGCTCAGAGGTTATAAAGTCGGGTGGTCGGTCGATGGTGAGAATTATGGGGAGGTGGTCTGACTCCAAAGAGATGACGGCTTGCCAGGATAAATCACTCAGGAGATCAGGGGAAGCAATGGAGATGCCTGGCGAGCTGCTGCACCTCCTCGTAATCCAAATGGGGGCACCCTCATTCACCGTGCAAAACGTGGAGCTTTCAATGTGTTTTGCCAAAGCTAAGCCACGCTGGTCGTTACCTAGGGCAGAATGCCATGACGTGTGTTGGGCATTAAAGTCCCCTAAAACCGGACGATTATGGCCAGATAGCAACCCACTTATGTCGGGATTGTAAGCCTGGCCATTAATCGGGACACAGCTACCAACCGGCGGTACGTACCCGTTATATAGCTCTATCTCGGTAGTACCGGACCTGACTGCTAGCGCCATGCGCAGGCGAGATTGGTCTACATTGCACAGAATGGTGTATTACGAAGGCCAATCCCCCACCTCCATTTCTTGAGCGATCCTTACGTAGCACATTGTAACCGTGACAACTGTGCAAGCTGCAGGTGTTGGTCAGCTTTGTCTCCTGGATCTCTGCGACCAATTTGCTCTTCCGACTCATAAAGTCTACGATCTCATCGATCTTGCCACGAAGTCCGTTGTAGTTTAATTCCAAAAGCGATACACTTCCCGGCACTGGCCTGGCAATATTTGGGCTGGGATGCTGCCGTTGCGTAAATTGCCGTACGGGAGAGGTCGGGGGGGTCACATAGTCCGACGACGACGACGCTTGTGACCCACTGCTGGCTATGTTCGCACAGCACCTTGCGACATAGCCAGTATGACTATACTCCCGCAGTGAAGTGAGGCCACTCCATGCACCGGTTACACCTCACCGACACCGACCGACGATGAAGGCGTTCTGGCAAACCGAACAGAACCAGAGTCCGGGGTTCTTTTCAATCCCGGCACGGACCAGAAGCGTGCGGAGAAGGCAATCCGGGATGTGCCTCTCCCATGACGAAAAAGACGAACACGTACACTGAGGCGTGATGAACTGTTCCTCCGTTCATCACCTTTCTAACATATAAAGGAAATATTGGAACAGACATATTTGTATGAGAAGGAATGGAAGAAATTTTCGATAGGATACTTGATGCGAAATTTGAGATGGAGTGGGAGGCATTGCTGCCAGTGCCACAGTCAAGGATTGATGAAACTCTGGTATTGCCATCAGGAAGTTCATGCTACACGAAAAAATTAAAGCTAGAAGACATAGTGGACCTACAGGGTGGCTGATGAATATTGCTACAATGATGAATATTGCTACATTTTTTTTTCGGTGTATGGAATACATTTTTCTTTTATTCATGTTAAATTAAATTATTAAATTAATTATTAAATTATTATTAATTAAATTAATTAATTAATTAATTAAATTAATTATTAAATTATTATTATTAAATAGAAAAAAAGTTATTACATTTTTTTTTGGTAGCGGCTTTCATCAGCCACCCTGTACATTCACAATTCAAGGTGTGATATCTGTTTCAGCCTGCCCATAATACCGTACTGCAGGAGGAGATATGGGCGATCATGGCATACGTGAGGTGGTATGGCGTTAACGGAACTCTGGTATTGCCATCTGGAAGTTCATGCTATACGAAAAGATTGAAGCTAGGCGACATAGAGGGTCTGGGGGTCTACATTCACAATTCAAGGTCTGAGATCTGTTTTCGACTGCCTGACCATAATACCGTACTGCAGGAGGAGATATGGAGGCCACCGTAGCGCAGAGGTTAGAATGTCCGCCTGTGACGCTGAATGCCTGGGTTCGAATCCCGGCGAGACCATCAGCAAAAAATTTTCAACGGTGGTTTTCCCCTCCTAATGCTGGCAACATTTGTGAGGTACTATGCCATGTGAAACTTCTCTCCAAAGAGGTGTCGCACTGCGGCACGCCATTCGGACTCGGCTATAAAAAGGAGGCCCCTTATCATTGAGCTAAAAACTTGAATCGGACTGCACTCATTGATATGTGAGAAGTTTACCCCTGTTCCTTAGTGGGCAAAATTAGCAAAATTAGGAGGAGATATGGGCGATCATGGCATACGTGAGGTGGTATGGTGTTAACGTGGGGACGTCTAGTGTGTACACATTTAAGGACAATAAATTAGCCATCAGGGCAATAAAAACCAGGATGAACAATCTCAGAGTGAAAGGAGATAAACGAAGGCCTTCTATTAGGATGGAGCCGTAGCGCAGAGGTTAGCATGTCTGCCTATGATGCTGAACCTGGCGAAAAAAACAAAAAACCTGTCATCCCCTCCTAATGCTGGCGACATTTGTGAGGTACTATGCCATAGAAAAACTTCCCCTATAAGCATTGAAAATGTGGAATCAGCGTAACCAAGACGTCTGACCAGCATCTTCTAACCTAGCCTATACTTGTGGCTATAAAACATTTCAACCAATTGCTTAGCTTGATCCCCCTAAGACCATTGCCAGCACAAAGTTATTGACCACCTTACCCCCACACAAATTACACCATAACATATAAAATAATAATGAAAATATGGTCATGCGGATTCAATTTGGGGTCTAGCAGCAGCAGTTTTTTCTTGGGGATTTATGGTATTATGGTCTAATGATAATAAGTCGCCTCCGCAACCACAAAAGTCTTTGAATTTCCTACCAATGCCAACACAACCAAATACTGCATTGGGTTAACCAAATTTATTATCATTAGACCATAATTCCCAACATTGCCTCCCCACACATACGCACTCACACACACACACACACACACGCAAGCAAGGCAAATGGTTATTTTGTTTTGCTTCTTAAAATTTCTTCGAAAGCAAATATTGGTCATTATTCGAAATGTTTTGTTGATTTAACATAAAACTCCTTACGAAAATGTTGTTGCCTTTTTAATTTTACGAGAAAGTTTACCTTTTGAATGCTGGGCGCAGCCCTCCCCGCCGCACCACACAGCCTTGCCACGTAAGATTTTTGTCATAACTCTTTGGCAAACTACAATTATACAAATATTTGCCCAAACTTAAGTACAAGGATAAGGATACTCGTACTACGAGACAAGCACAACGACCACAGCAACAGCAGTAGCAACACCAATAGCAATAACAACAACAGCAACAAGAGCAGCAACAGCAACAGGGATAAGGATCGTAAACATATACGAGCATAAAAGAAATTCAAATTACTCATAAAAACTCTTGTACTATACGGTCGGTGGTATGTATGTCCATGTACTTCTTGTAGCATAATATTCGTATATATTGTACTATATACGAAATGGAATACACAAAAAAAGGAAGTGTATCTTCCATTACAAGCAGTACCTGCAGTTGGTACAGTAAAGCCTGTTAATGGCCAAAAGATTGAATAACCCCAATTTAGAATATTGGAAATAATTAACACAAATTTTTTAAGACTAGCACCTCTATGGTCATAGCTTTCTTTTTCATTATAGTTATAATTTTGATATTAAGTACGATGATGTAATAAATAACAACAATGTTTTTATACCCTCCACCATAAGATGGGGGGTATACTAATTTCGTCATTCTGTTTGTAACTACTCGAAATATTCGTCTGAGACCCCATAAAGTATATATATTCTTGATCGTCGTGAAATTTTATGTCGATCTAGCCATGTCCGTCCGTCTGTCCGTCCGTCCGTCCGTCCGTCCGTCCGTCTGTCTGTCGAAAGCACGCTAACTTCCGAAGGAGTAAAGCTAGCCGCTTGAAATTTTGCACAAATACTTCTTATTAGTGTAGGTCGGTTGGTATTGTAAATGGGCCATATCGGTCCATGTTTTGATATAGCTGCCATATAAACCGATCTTGGGTCTTGACTTCTTGAGCCTCTGGAGTGCGCAATTCTTATCCGATTGGGATGAAATTTTGCACGACGTGTTTTGTTATGACATCCAACAACTGTGCCAAGTATGGTTCAAATCGGTTCATAACCTGATATAGCTGTCATATAAACCGATCTGGGGTCTTGACTTCTTGAGCCTCTAGAGTGCGCAATTCTTATCCGATTGGAATGAAATTTTGCGCGACGCGTTTTGTTATTATATCCAACAACTGTGCCAAGTATTGTTCAAATCGGTCCATAACCTGATATAGCTGCCATATACACCGATCTGGGGTTTTGACTTCTTGAGCCTCTAGAGGGCGCAATTCTTATCCGATTTGAATTAATTTTTGCACGAAGTTTTTCGTTATGATATCCAACAACTGTGCCAAGTATGGTTCAAATCGGTTCATAACCTGATATAGCTGTCATATAAACAGATCTAAGGATTTGATTTCTTGAGCTTCTAGAGGGCGCAATTCCTATCCGATTTGGCTGAAATTTTGAATGACGTATTTTATTTCTACTTTCAACAACTATGTCAAATAAGGTTCAAATCGGTTCATAACCTGATATAGCTACCATATAAACCGATCTGGGATCTTGACTTCTTGGCCCCTAGAGGTCGCTATTATTATCCGATATGCCTGAAATTTTGTACGATGGATCCTCTCATGACCATCAACAAACGTTGTTTATTATGGTCTGAATCGGTCTATAGCCCGATACATATCCCATATAAATCGTTCTTTCTATTTTACTTCGTGAGCCCCAATGGGCGCAATTCTTATACGAATTGGCTGATATTTTACACAGGTCTCCAACATATAATTTAATTGTGGTCCAAACCGGACCATATCTTGATATCGCTCTAATAGCAGAGCAAATCTTTTCTTATATCCTTTTTTTGCCTAAGAAGAGATGCCGGGAAAAGAACTCGACAAATGCGATCCATGGTGGAGGGTATATAAGATTCGGCCCGGCCGAACTTAGCACGCTTTTACTTGTTTAATAATAATAATAAAAAAAAACAGTAAGGAAAGGCAAAAGTCGGGCGGTGCCGACTTCATAGCACCCTACAACTACACTATACGTACAAAATGGGAGCTATATCTAATTCTGAACTAATTTTGATGGACCTCCGCGGATGTCTTTGGATCAGTTAATAAGCAATCGAATTTCGAGCAAATTTGCTCAAACTGTATATATGGGAGCTACATCTAAATTTAAACCGACTTTGACCACACTTCTTAGATATTGTGGTAGGCATCGAGGAAAGAGTTGTGCACAATTTTGGCAATATTGGCCAATAAAGCGCTTGCATTGGGGCGAAATATAATAATATATGGCAGCTTTAAATAACCAATTTCTGCCAGTAATATTATTGGGTTGCCCAAAAAGTAATTGCGGATTTTTCATATAGTCGGCGTTGACAAATTTTTTCACAGCATGTGACTCTGTAATTGCATTCTTTCTTCTGTCAGTTATCAGCTGTTACTTTTAGCTTGCTTTAGAAAAAAAGTGTAAAAAAAGTATATTTGATTAAAGTTCATTCTAAGTTTCATTAAAAATGCATTTACTTTATTTTAAAAAATCCGCAATTACTTTTTGGGCAACCCATAAAAGACATAAGACAACTAAAAAGGCGTTAAGTTCGGCCGGGCCGAACTTTGGATACCCACCACCTCGGGTATATACGTAAACCACCTATCCTCAAAATCCGATGAAAAATGCATACCTTATGCCCCATAGCAGCTATATCGGAATATATTCCAATTTGGACCAAATACTAATAAGTACAAGTCATTGTTCAATTGTGTTTAACAAAATATTGATCTTTTTAGAAGCTACCTCTAAACATTAAACAATCTGAACCATAAACGATATGGATGTCGAAAGTCACTGTATCAAATTTCAGTGAAATCGCATAATAAATGCGTCTTTTATGGGGCAAAGACTTTAAATAGAGATATCGGTCTATATGACAGCTATATTCAAATCTGGACCGATTTGGGCCAAATTGAAGAAGAATGTCGAAAGGTCCATCACAACTCACTGTCCTAAATTTCGGCGACATATGACAATAAATGCGACTTTGATGGGGCCAAAACCTTAAATCCAGAGATCGGTCTATATGGCAGCTATATTCAAATCTGAACCGATCTGGGCCAATTTGAAGAAGGTTTCCGAAGATCCTAACACAACTTACTGTCCCAAATTTCGACGACATCGGATAATAAATGAGCCTTTTATGGGCTCAAAACCTTAAATCGTGATATCGGTCTATATGACAGCTATATCCAAATCTGGACCGATTTAGGCCAAATTTAGGAAGAATGTCAAAGGGCCCAACACAACTCACTGTCCTAAATTTCAGCAAAATTGGATAATAAATGTGGCTTTGATGGGCCCAAAACCTTAAATCGAGAGATCGGTCTATATGGTAGCTATATTCCAATCTGAACCGATCTGGGCCAAACTCAAGAAGGTTTCCGAAGATCCTAACACAAATTACTGTCCCAAAATTTCGCCGACATCGGACAATAAATGCGCCTTTTATGGTCCCAAAACCTTAAATCGAGAGATCGGTCTATATGGCAGCTATATCCAAATCTGAACCGATCTGGACCAA
This sequence comes from Stomoxys calcitrans, assembly GCF_963082655.1. NCBI lineage: Eukaryota > Metazoa > Arthropoda > Insecta > Diptera > Muscidae > Stomoxys > Stomoxys calcitrans. The sequence continues at coordinate 241,664,828 of NC_081552.1, read as the reverse complement.
ATTAAAGAAGGTTTCCGAAGATCCTAACACAACTTAATGTCCCAAATTTCTCCGACATCGGACAATAAATGCGCTTTTTATGGGCCCAAAACCTTAAATCGAGAGATCGGTCTATATGGCAGCTATATTCAAATTTGAACCGATCTGGGCCAAATTAAAGAAGGTTTCCGAAGATCCTAACACAACTTACTGTCCCAAATTTCGCCGACACCGGACAATAAATGCGCCTTTTATGGGCTCAAAACCTTAAGTCGAAAGATCGGCCTATATGTCAGCTATATCCAAATCTGAACCGATCGGGACCAAATTAAACAAGGATTTCGAAGGGCCTAACACAACTTACTGTCCTAAATTTCAGCAAAATCGGATAATAAATTTGGCTTTTATGGGCCTAAGACCCTAGATCGGCGTATCGGGCTATATGCCAGCTATATTCAAATCTGAACCGATCTGGGCCAAATTGAAGAAGGATGACGAAGGGCTTACACAACTCACTGTCCCAAATTTCAGTAAAGTCGGAGAATAAATGTGGCTTTTATGGGCCTAAGACCCTAAATCGGCGGATCGGTCTATACGCGGGCTATATCAAGATATAGTCCGATATAGCCCGTCTTCGAACTTAACCTGCTTATAGACAAAAAAAGAGTCTGTGCAAAGTTTCAGCTCAATATCTCTATTTATGAATAGGTAAACCAATCGTTAAACCTGGTTGAATGACTAGCTATGTCCGATTGTCTGTCTGTCCATGTATTCTTGTGAATAAAGGCAATAGTCACATTTGTTGTCCGATTGTCTTAATATTTTGCACAATTCACCGTAAGAAAGAGAGCAACTGATTTTGAAAAAAATCGGTCCAGATCAAGCTATTGTTTCCATATATAACCTTCATCCGAAATGGACCTTCAAGACTGTAGCAGCCTCAATTTTGGTTCTACTGTAAGAAAATCTTGCAAGGTTCAATATTTCGATATTCGATATTTCAATAGGTACACAAAATTAAAATCTGACTAGATTTAGGCATAGGTTCTATTTATGTATTGAAAGTGGTAGGTACACTCCGGTGTGTAGGATATTATATAGTCGGCTTCGCCCGACCTTAGCTTTTCCTTAATGGTTTTTTGTTTACATAATTTCGGATATCTTAAATGCTTGGTCTAAAATAAACGAGGATCAGTTTACTTTGCTTTTGCGTTTTGGCAAGCTATCGTTGATCGCCCGAGTAAACTGGTTTTTTTTGTTCCAATTCGATGTAAAATCTATCACCTATAAAAAAAAAGAATATTTTCTACAATCATTTTCAAATATTTCAATTTAACAAACTCCTAAAAGTATGCAATATTTTATGATGTCTATCAATAATAGCCATTTAATTAGGAAATTATCCACATTAATCTGCAATGCAAAGGATAATGGATTCAAACTGGAAAAGTTTAAAGGCTTGTTTTACTGTTAGCCTGCCTATATAGGCCCATACTATCAAAAAACCAAGAGATTCAACAGAATCCTTGGTATATATAACAATATGCATACACACACACACACACACGCACTTATATACACTCCTATACGCCTTTACTCGGAATGCCTGAAAAAATACCACTATGAGTATAAAAACAGCAACAATATTTACAACAAAGAACATTGCACGACGACGATGATTTGTAAAGTTACGCGCCAAACATGGCCTACCTCGCCTAAAATTCCAGTGAGTACATCAGTGACGTCGTTTCACATAGCACAAAGCACATCATCATCTACAACCTCTCTCTTACTCTCCCTCTCTCGCTCTAATAATGAAAAAAGCCTATGTTGCTTGGATGTATGTGTGTGTGTGTGTATTTGCTTGTGCATAAAATTGCAACCAAAGCACAGACATAAAACATGTTTTCTGAATGCTTACATGCTGCTGCTGCTGCTTTTGCCGCAGATAGAATTACAGTTGTGCCTCATATTCCATTTATTACGCATCCATCCCACCGCAATCATGGTGGTGTTGCATCGTTTTACAATGGCAGAGAAAATGATGATAAGTGGACATCGTGCTAGGAGACGACACAGCACGAAGTACTCGTACCACATTTTTCGTTCAAGGAAATAATATCTTTCGATGTCTGTTGTTGTAGGTCTCAATATAGGGGTTTACATTTTCGAAGGAAATAAGAATTTGATAAAAAATTGTAAAAATTTGTAATAAAATATTTTCAAATTTCCTTTAGAATTAAATTTTTACAACACCTAAGTAGATATATAATAATGAAAATCTGTTTGCTTGGAATTTTCACAGGTGGAGTACGTTGGTCTGAAAGTGCCACACAGTGGGAAAAAACCGAAAAAAAACTAATGAAAATTATGCCCTGCGAGAACGGGTAGAGTTATTTCTTTGAAACTGCCAAATCTTCATTTATGGACTGATTTTCAAAATGTTTATACCCTCCAACGTTGGAGGGGGGCATATTCATTTTGTCATTCCGTTTGCAACACATCGAAATATCCATTTTCGACCCTATAAAGAATATATATTTTCTTGATCGCCCTAGAAATCTAAGACGATCTAGCCGTGTCCGTCGGTCTGTATGTTGAAATCACAATACAGTCTTTGCACAGACTCTTTTTATACCCACCACCGAAGGATGGGGGTATATTCATTTTGTCATTCCGTTTGCAACACATCGAAATATCCATTTCCGACCCTATAAAGTATATATATTCTTGATCAGCGTAAACATCTAAGACGATCTAGCCATGTCCGTCCGTCTGTCCGTCTGTCTGTTGAAATCACGCTACAGTCTTTAAAAATAGAGATATTGAGCTGAAATTTTGCACTGATTCTTTTTTTGTCCATGAGCAGGTTAATTTCGAAAATGGGCTATATGGGACTATATCTTGATATATTGGGCTGCCCAAAAAGTAATTGCGGATTTTTTAATAGAAAGTAAATGCATTTTTAATAAAACTTAAAATGAACTTTAAACAAATATACTTTTTTTACACTTTTTTCTAAAGCAAGCTAAAAGTAACAGCTGATATCTTACAGAAGAAAGAATGCAATTACAGAGTCACAAGCTGTGAAAAAATTTGTCAACGCCGACCATATGAAAAAACCGCAATTACTTTTTGGGCAACCCACATAGATCAATCCACCGATTTAGGGTCTTATACACATAAAAGTCACATTAAATATCCGATTTTGCTGAATTTGAGTTGTGTTAGGTGCTTCGACTTCCTTCTTCAATTTGGCCAAAATCGGTTCAGATTTGGATATAGCTGCCATATAGACAGATCTGTCGATTTGAGATTTTGGGCCCATAAAAGGCGCATTTATTGTCCGATGTCGCCCAAATTTTAGACAGTGAGTTGTGTTGGACCCCTCGACATATTCCCTCAATTTGGCCCAGATCGGTTCAGATTTGGATATAGCTGCTATATAGACCGATCTCTCGATTTAAGGTCTTGGGCCAATAAAAGGCACATTTATTGTCCAATGTCTCAGAAATTTGGGACAGTGAGTTGCGTCAGGCCCTACGATATCCTTCTTCAATTTGACCCAGATAGGTCCAGATTTGGATCTAGGTGCCCACAGACCGATCTCTCGATTTAATGTCTTGGGCCTATAAAAGTCGCATTTATTGTCCGACATCGCTGAAATTTGGGACAGTGAGTTGTGTTAGCCCCTTCGACATCCTTCTTTAATTTGACCCAGATGGGTCCAGATTTGGATATGGTTGCCATATAGACCGATCTCTCGATTTAAGGTTTTGGGCTCATAAAAGGCGCATTTATTGTCTGAGGTAGCCAAAATTTGAGTCAGTGAGTTGTGTTAGGCCCTTCGATATCCTTCTTCAATTTGGCCTAGATCGGTGCAGATCTCTCGATCTATGGTTTTGGGCCCATAAAAGACGTATTTATTGTTCGATTTTGTCGAAATTTGGGACAGTGAGTTGTGTTAGGCCCTTCGTCATCCGGTCCCCAGATCGGTCCAGATTTAGATATAGCTGCCATATATACCGATCTCTCTCGATTTGAAGTCTTGGCCCTATAAAAAGCGCATTTATAATCTGATTTCGCTGAAATTTGACACAGTGACTTATGTTAGGTTTTTCGATATCTGTGAAGTTTATGGCCCAGATTGGTCTTTATTTGGATATTGCTACCAAAAAAAAACAATATTTTGCTCTACAAAATTGAACAATGAATTGTACTTATTAGACCACTCAATGTCCGGGCCGAAGTTGGTCCAAATCGAACAATATTTCGATATTGCTGCTGTGGGGGCATTAATTATGCATTTTTTACCGGATTATGACGAAAGGTGTTTTACGTATATAACCGAGGTGGTGGGTAGCCAAAGTTCGGCCCGGCCGACCTTAACGCCTTTTTACTTATTTATTAAAAAATTGGAAAAACCCCTCGAGTTCAAAATTTCCAGAGCTCTAATCCCCCAATTGGGCACACATTTTTTTACTCGATATGTCCCCTAAACCCATGTAATAAGTTTCTTGGACCTAACAATATATGTAACCTCCACAACAAATTTACAAAAAATGCCGATTTTGAAACCATCTTTGTTTAAAAGGGATATTTTGGGGATTTTTAAAAATAATTTTGGACAGAGACTCTTTGAATGATTTTTGTAGTTTTGCTCTTCTATGTGTAATGAATGCAAAAAATTAAAACATCACCAAGATGTGCATAAAATCCAAAAAAAGAAAAAAAAATTATGAAATTTTCAATAGAATATGACTTGACAAAATTTGGATTAAACTTGCTAGAATTGATCTACCTCAAGGAGGAGAAAGGATTTCCCTTTCCTCTGACATTGCTAACAGGTAGTGTCAATAGCTCTTCAATAAAAACGCATTGCAATCCCTACTACTTACACACTTTGCTATATCGCACCGTACGTTTGTATCCCTCCCAATGTTGTACTCGTCTTTATGTGAGTGCATCAGATTTACTACGTTTTATTGATTTTTGTCATTTGCTTCTTGGCTCTACTGGTTATTCTCTACTCTTTTGAAAGGGGCACCAAACAAACCAACTGTAGTATGCTGGCAAGATAAGCAAACTTAAATACTATGTGGTGAGGGGTATATACAATACATATAAGAACACATTATATAATATATATAACAACGACAACAACAAACACAACAACATTCCAATGATGACGATGCTAAACGAGGGCAGATTAAATCCACGACCACTGTCGCTCCAGAAAGCTTCCAGCAAAACAAAACAAAAAAAAAAATTACATGTTGTTGGTACTGCATTGCAATGATAAAAATGTTTTGTAATGCGAATGTGGAAGAGAGAGAGAGAGAGAGAGTGAGGAGGAATGGCAAGTTGTAGACCTTTTTTCATACCCTAGCATACTCACAACTATACTCATGCTGTAGTTATGTCTGCACCTATAACTGCTTGTAGGTGTCTGCAAGAGAGTGTACGTATGTGTGTGTGTGTGTATGCATCTGTGTGACCATATATGTCCACATAAACCACGTTCGAGGTGGTTAGGAGCACATGTTGTGTCTCTTTGGGCCATGTCCTAATTAGGACAGCATTTTCATTAAAGAATCTCTATCCTTAACTTACGAGGTAAAAAAGGAAACTTTGAACCAGACCACATACTCGTATACGCATATCTAGCCAGACATAGATGGTGAAAACTGCAATGCAAAGTTCCTGTAATTTTAGCCACCAAAAGTTGCAATTAGTTGTTACTACTTGAGGGAAGGAAATGTAGTTTAAAGATCTTACATAAATCTTAAACATTAAATAAAAAATAAGATAAAAATCTGACATTAATACAAACTATCCATATCTCACTTGAATCGGAGAGCACTCATTGATATGGAATGGCCATGGTCAGTTTTTAATTTGCCCATATTTCATATCTCACTGATCTATGCCACGTTTTGTGCAAAAAGGTTGAAAATCAAAGTTACTACTTCCATTTAAATGTAAATAGGGCGATAAATGTATATGGGAGCTACATCTTAATCTGAACCGTTTTTATACCCACCACCGAAGGATGGGGGTATATTCATTTTGTCACATCGAAATATCCATTTCCGACCCTATAAAGTCTATATATGTATTGGGTTGCCCAAAAAGTAATTGCGGATTTTTTAAAAGAAAGTAAATGCATTTTTAATAAAACTTAGAATGAACTTTAATCAAATATACTTTTTTTACACTTTTTTTCTAAAGCAAGCTAAAACAAACAGCTGATAACTGACAGAAGAAAGAATGCAATTACAGAGTCAAAAGCTGTGAAAAAATTTGTCAACGCCGACAATATGAAAAATCCGCAATTACTTTTTGGGCAACCATACGATCTGGCCATGTTCGCCCGTCTGTCTGTTGAAATCACGCTACAGTCCTTAAAAATAGAAATATTGAGCTGAAACTTTGCACAGATTCTTTTTTTTCCATAAGCAGGTCAGGTTCGAAGATGAGCTATATCGAAGTACATCTTGATATAGCCCCCATATAGTCCCATCCGCCGATATAGAGCTTAGACCCATAACAGCCACATTTATTATCCGATTTTGCTGAAATTTCAGACAGTGAGTTGTGTTAGTCCCCTCGACATTCTTCTCCAATTTAGCCCAGATCGGTCCAGATTTGGATATATCTGTCATATAGGCCGACCCGCCGATTTAGGGTCTTAGGAACAGTGAGTTGTGTTGGACCCCTTGACATCTTTTTGCAATTTGGCTCGGATCGGTCCAGATTTGGATATAGCTGCCATATGGACCGATCTCTCGATTTTAGGTCTTGTGGCCATAAAAGGCGCACTTATTGTTCGATTTTGCCAAAATTTGTGACAGTGAGTTTTGTTAGGACCTTCGCCATCCTTCGTCAATTTGGCCTAAATCGGTCCAGATTTGGATATAGCTGCCATATAGACCGATCCCTCGATTTAAAGTTTTGGACCCATAAAAAGCACAGTTATTGTCCGTTATCTGTCTGTCGAAAGCGCGCTAACTTTCGAAGGAGTAAAGCTAGCCGCTTGAAATTTTTGCACAAATACTTTTTATAAGTGTAGGTCGGTTGTAATTATAAATGGGCCACATCGGTCCATGTTTTGATATAGCTGTCATATAAACCGATCTGGGGTCTTGACTTCTTGAGACTCCAAAGGTCGCAATTCCTATCCGATTTAAAATTTTGCATGACATGTTTCGTTATGACTTTCAACAACTGTGCCGAGTATAGTTCAAATTGGTCGATAACCTGATTTAGCTGCCGTATAAAGCGATCTTGAATTCTTGAGCCTCTAGAGGGCACAAGTCTCATCCGGTTTGGCTGAAATTTAGCATGAGGTGTTTTGTTATGATTCCCAATAACTGTGCTATGAACGGTTAAAATCGGTCCAAACCTGACATAGCTGTCATATAAACCGATCTTGAATCTTGACTTTTTGAGCCACTAGAGACCGAAATTCTTAACCGATTTGGCTGAAATTTTGCACGACATGTTTTGTTATAGTTTCAAACAACTGTGCCAAATATGGTTTAAATCGGTTCATAACCTAATATAGCTGTCATATAAACTGATCTGGGATTTTGACTTCTTGAGCCTCTAGAGGGCGCAATTCATATCCGATTTGGCTGAAATTTTGCATGACGTGTTTTGTTATAATTTCAAACTACTGTGCCAAATATGGTTTAAATCGGTTCATAACCTAATATAGCTGCCATATAAACCGATCTGGGATTTTGACTTCTTGAGCCTCTAGAGGGCGCAATTCATATCCGATTTGGCTGAAATTTTCTACAGCGGCTTTTCCCACGACCTTCAATATATGTATCAAATATGGTTTGAATCGGTCTATAGCCTGATACAGCTTCCACATAAACCGATCTCCCCATTTTACTTCTTGAGCCCCTAAAGGGCGCAATTCTTATTCGATTTGGCTGAAATTTTACACAATGACTTGTATTATGGTCTCCAACATTTAATAATGTTTCGAATCGGACCATAACTTGATATAGCTCCAATGGCATAGCAATTCTTTTCTTTTATCCTTAGTTTGACTAAAAAGAGATACCGGGAAAAGAACTCGACAAATGCGATCCATAGTGAATGGTATTCGGCTCGGCCGAACTTGGCACGCATTTGTTTCTTATGTCCTCGCCGGACTTCGAACCCAGGCGTTCAGCCACATAGGCGGACATGCTAACCTCTGCACTGCGGTGGTCTTCACTTAATTAATACTGCAATAATTTGGCCATTTGTAAACCGAACCTCACAAAATTTGTCACTAAGGTCACTCTTGTGGAGGCCACCGTAGCGCAGAGGTTAGCATGTCCGCCTATGACGCTGAACGCCTGGGTTCGAATACTGGCGAGACCATCAGAAAAAAGTTTTCAACGGTGGTTTTCCCCTCCTAATGCTGGCAAAATTTGTGAGGTACAACGCCATGTAAAACTTCTCTCCAAAGAGGTGTCGCACTGGGGCACGCCGTTCGGACTCGGCTATAAAAAGGAGGCCCCTTATCATTGAGCTTAAAACTTGAATCGGGCTGCACTCATTGATATGTGAGAAGTTTGCCCCTGTTCCTTAGTGGAATGTTCATGGGCAAAATTTGCATTTACAAGGTCACTCTTGTGATCACTCATAACTTTCATAGAAATCTGCTGAGACTTAGATAAAGCTCCCATATATATGTGTATCTCCAGATTTTCATTCTTAAGACCTTTGCCAGGCATTTATCAACAAATCTTCTAAGATTTCTTCTATGACTCCCACAATATGACAGGATTTTGTTCAAAATTCTACGTTTCAAATTTAAGCTAATTTTAGTTTCGTCGACTTATCGGGCATACCCAAAGTGGTTTAGAGTACCAAAAAGTCGGATATGCCCGACTTTGACCTATCCTTTCCAACGTCGTTGTAAACAGTTGACTTCTCAATGTACTCAATCATAAAAGATGAGGAGACTAAGAATTTCCATGGCTCAGACAACCAAGGCATCTGAGCCATGGAAATTCTTAGTCTTGCATATAGATTAAAATTTCCGTTCAGGATTTGTTCTGAGATCTTTCCTAACTCATCCTTTTAAATGTATCAGTCCATTGGTGGCATGGTGGCTTTTGCATTTTCTGCCATCCTTCATTACACCAACCAAACACATGGGGCCATGGCTGACTGGCATATAAGAAAATAGAGGGTAAATCCGAACACTCGATTAAGGAACGTAAGGGAAAATCTCTTATATAGCATGTCAAGGAAACCCCTTTATATAGCCGAAAGCCACAGAATATTAGATCGTTTTTACATCATGAATAGGGGATATATTTCAAGAATGCACTTTTCACAGCTATCATTGTAAGGAAGTGCTTCAGTTTTGATTTCTTGATGATCACGAATTTTAATAGGGTGGCAAAATGTCTTGAATGAATTTTTGCATAGTAAAGTTGGTGAGGATTTTATGCAAAACAAAAATCAAACAAAACAAAAAAAATTACTATGGCGTTCCGATTCTTCAAATGAAGGCAAGAAAGTTCATTCACTGTGGCCGTAGTGGCACTTTATCAATAGATTCGCACCACTTATTAAAGTTGAAAAAAAAAATGAAATCCCCTCCAGCATAGGTTTTCTGTCAGCATTTACAATGGGAAAATAAAACCAAATCATCTTGCTTGAGAGCCATCAACAACATTGGCATAATCTCTCCATCAATATGGGGGAGACACACCCCAGCAAGACATGTTGTGAGGGCCCCCTAACATTGCGTTGCAATTGTTCATAAAGATGTTGTCGACAAGTACTTTTCAAAAACATCAATAAAACCAAAATGAAACAAAACCATTGATGCCGTTCCCCCTGCGGCCTAAACTACATGCTGCCCCAACCACCCACCACCAAACGTACCACAAGTAATCGCTGTGGAAGGGTAAGGTGTATATGATGCCTGCATCTGGGGCTTGCAGCTAAGAGATGTACTTTCAATGTTTCATTTCAGTTCATTTTCCATTTCGTTTCGTTGAGCAAAAATGCGGCGGCGGAAATTGATGATGACAACGAGAGTCTGGCGCGTAAGAAGCCAACACTTGTTCCATTTCGTAATTTAGGTTACCCTCGGAATTTTTCACATTGTCTGAGGTCAACAGGGAATGGGGTGCTGAGCGAGGCGCTAACAAGACAAACAATAACACGGCAGCCACAGCCACAGCCACAGCAGCAGCAGCAACATGCAAGCATGCAAGCCCGCAATGCTTTAGCCATTACAAATCCAGACTATGAGTGCGAGAATAAGAGCTTGTGTGCGTGTGTGTGTGTGTACTTCCTCATTTAAACGAAGCCCAACACGTTCGCTTGCCGCATACAGATAGTCAGGCCGACGAGACGCCAACAACGATATTCACAACCAAAACTTGTAGATTTACCACAATCGATGGCATGATTGTTTGCTTGTGCTGTGTGTTCGGGTGTTCGTGTGTGTGTGTGTGTGTGTGTGTGTGTGTGTGTAAAGTACATATACCCCTCCATCTGTTTGTTGGTCTGCCTTTCGTCTGTCGTAGTATGCAAACCCAAAACATGCAAGTTTTTGCAAGCGCGCGCATTTTTCAAATTCCATTGCAATCACAATGAAATGATGCTGTCGCTGTCTGTACTCCCAATGAGCAGTTATGTGTATATCATTGAAGCCACAGCATCCTCATCATCGTCATTGCCGACTCTTCCACCTCCTCATCAAAAACCACCAAACACCACCACACACTACTAGGCCAACTTGCCTTGTTGCCGCCTTTGCAATAAGGCTCTTTGTTTTAGAGTTGCCAATAAAAGTCAAATAATTTTAGCTTTATCTAAATATGGGAGCTATATCAGGTTATGAACCGATTGGGACCGTACTTGGCACAGTTTTTGCAAGTCATAAAAGAACATAAAAAAAAATTTTAGCCTAAACGGAAGAAAATTGCGGGGCTCAAGAAGTAAAATCGGGATTGGGTTGGATTATATGGGAGCTATATCCAAATCTGAACCGATATGGCCCATCTAAAATCCCCAACGACCTACATCAGTAGAACGTATCTGTGCAAGCGGCCGCTGACGTGGTAGACAGACGGACGGACAGACATGGCTAGTTAGTTTCAGAATGGCGAGATGATCCAGAATATATACACCTTATGGGGTCGCAGATCAATATTTCGAAGTGTTACAAACGGAATGACCCCCCTCCCATCCTATGGAGGTGGGTATAATGACATGTAGATAATTTGGTCAGCAGTAAAGAATACACAGCCCCAGACTACGAGCGACGAAGACCAAGGGTGTGCTGCAGGGCCTGAAAATGTCACATTTTTCTCTATTAATGCCATCTATCGAAAACAAATGCATTGCTACGAGAAGCGATCATCAACGCAACGTCATGCCAAGACGACTGAACAAAAACGACAATCGTAGACTGCAAATCCGAAACAATCTCAATGCTATAAAGTGATATCGCAGCAACACGGCATATCTGCAATGCATCCAACAGCAGTGTTCATTTTGAAATATCAGGTTGTTGTTGTTGTTGTTGTAGCACTGTGTTGTACACCGAGGCGGCAGCCCTTGCCTATGAAAGATTCCATCGGATCAATCCGGTACGTATAACCGGCTGCCATGGGATTGTGGACCGATCTCAAACATACTTAGCACAGCTATTGGAAATCATAAGAAAACAATTCTTGTAAAATTTCAGCCAAATCGTATAAGAATTGCGCCCTCTAGTGGCTCAAGAAGTCAAGATCCAAGATCGGTTTATATGGCAGCTATACCACAACATAGACCGATATGGCCCATTTACAATCCCCGTCGACCTACACTATTAAGAAGTATTTGTACGAAATTTCAAGTGGCTAGCTTTACATTTTTGAAAGTAAGCGAGCTTTCGACAGGCAGGCAGACGGACTGACATAAGAATTGCGCCCTCTATAGGCTCAAGAAGTCAAGATCCTAGATCGGTTTATATGACAGCTATATCGGGTTATGGACCGACTTGAAGTTAGCGTGCTTTCGACAGACAAACGGATGGACATGGCTAGATCGACTCAAAATGTCATGACGATCAAGAATATATATACTTTATGGGGTCAGAGACGAATATTTAGAGGAGTTACTAACGGAATGACTTGATTAGTATACCCCCATCCTATGGTGGTGGGTATAAAAATACCAAAAATATGGGTTACGTTTGTATGATACCTTGACGCATATGGTACGATTTGGAAGTGAAGGCCAGAGGGTTGTCGTCAATAAACTTGGTTAACCCGAGGCCTTCCGGGTCGACGCAGTCCGAGTTAAGGGAGTGGGCGATGAATGCGCATGTAACACTGTGGAACAGCTAAACAATCGGTAGGACGGCGAAAATCCTAGGGGATGATCCGGATCCTGAGAGGACGAGGCTATTACTGAAAGGAGGTCAGTTTAACTTTTGGTATCATAATGGGACACATAGGACCACAATCTCACTTATGCAAATTCGGTGCGGCAAGTGATAATATATTGTATATGGGGCATGTGGGGAAGATGATGAGACGTTGCAGCATTACCTTTGTCATTGCCCGGCTTTCGCGGCTAACAGATGCCGGCACTTAGGTGGAGACACAATACCAGACATGAACCAACTTAGGGGAGTGGTATGGAAAACAATATAGGATTTGGTAAGTAGCACGGAATTCCTAATTTAAAATTTTCTTTTTCGAGGTTACTTTTTAGTATTTAGAGCGCACAATAAGCCAATTACTGGCTTAGGCGGATATCCACACCCTCTTTTCAACCTAACCTAACCTTGTATGGTACCTACACCTAAGGTTGAAACGATCTGGAGCTTAATTGGCACAGTTGCAGATAGGTCTAATAAAACTTCCCGTACCCGTAGGTCACATTGACCAACAGCATAGCGACGGGCCGATTCGTTGGGTTTCTTTTCCTGTTCTTGGGCTTTATGCCTAGGCCAAAAAAAGATGACCGTGCTAAATTTCAAGACGATTGAATTAAAACAAGAAAAAAGGCATTAAGTTCGGCCGGACCGAACTTTGGATACCCACCTCCTCGGTTATATATGTAAACTCCATTTCGTCACAATCCGGTAAAAATTGGATAACTTTAGCATCCAAATTCGGCACGGACATTGAGTTGTCTAATATTTATGTTACTATTCATCAATTTTGTAGAACAAAATATTGGTCTTTTTGCCAGATATATGCATATTAAGGTCAGATATCGTAAGGCTCAGAAAAATTTCAGCGAAATCGAGTAATAAATTAAGATTTTACGGGTTTCAGTCCCCTTTCGGCAAATCGGTCTATATGGCAGCTATATCTAAATATAGTCCGATCAGAACCATATTTAGGTCGGATGTTGGGAGGTCGTTACCTACTCTCTGTTTCAAATTTCAGCGAAATCTGGTAATAAATAGAGCATTTATTGGCTTCGGACCCCTTAACGGAAGATCGGTCTATACGGCAGCTATATTTAAATATAGTCCGATCTGAACCACATTTAGTTTGGGTGTCAGAAGGCTAAAAATAACCCACTATTCTAAATTTCAGCAAAATCGGGTAATAAATAAAGCTTTTATGGCCTTCAGACCCTTTATCGGGAGAACGGTTTATATGGCAGCTATATCTAAGTATATTCCGATCTTAACCATATTTGGGTCGGATGGCTTAAAGTAACCCCCTATTTCAAATTTCAGCGAAATCGGGTAATAAATAAAGCTTTTATGGCCTTCATACCCTTTATCGGGAGATCGGTCTATATGGCAGCTATATCTAAATATATTCCGATCTTAACCATATATGGGTCAGTTGTTGGGAAGCCTTAAGCTACTCACTGTTTCAAATTTCAACAAAATTGGATGAAAAATTAGACCCTTTATCGGAAAATCGGTCTATATGTAAGGTATTGGATTGCCCAAAAAGTAATTGCGGATTTTTTAAAAGAAAGTAAATGCATTTTTAATGAAACTTAGAATGAACTTTAATCAAATATACATTTTTTACACTTTTTTCCTAAAGCAAGCTAAAAGTAGAAGCTGATAACTGACAGAAGAAAGAATTACAGAGTCACAAGCTGTGAAAAAATTTGTCAACGCCGACTATATGAAAAATCCGCAATTACTTTTTGGGCAACCCAATACATCCAAGTATGGTCCGATTTGACCCGTTTAAGAACTTAACCAGCGTGCATCAAAAAGATGTATCTGTGCCAATTTACAGCTCAATATCTCAAGTTTTTAAGGCTGTAGAGTGATTACAACAGACGGACGGACAGATGGACAGGCGGGCAGGATAGACGGACAGACACACGGACATCGTTAAATAGTCTTAGAATTTTACGACGATCCGAATATATATGCTTGTAGCGTCTTGATATAGCCCCCATAAAGACCGATCCGCCGATTTAAGCGATTAGGCGTATAAAAGCCACATTTATTATCCAATTTTGAGGAAATTTAGGACAGTGAGTTGTATTGAGCCTCTCGACATCCTTTTTTAATACGACCCAGATCGCTCTAGATTTGGATATAGCTACCATATAGACCGATCTTTCGATTTTTGGTCTTTTGCCCGTAAAAGGCGCATTTATTGTCCGATTTCACAGAAATTTGGTGCAGCGAGTTGGGTTAGGCTCCTCGATATCCCTACTCAATACGGCTCAGAACTTTAAGCGATCTAATAAATACAACTTACTGTTGAAGTTGGTAATACAGAATATTGGTCTATATGGCAGCTATATCCAAATATAGACCATCTGAACTATAAACGACATGGATGTCGACAAGCCTAACATAGGTCACTATCCCAAATTTCATCGAAATCGGGTAATAAATGCACTTTTATGGACTCAAGACATTAAATTGCGAGATCGATCTATTTGGCAGCTATATCCACATAAAGGCCAATGGAAGCTATTGGGTTGCCCAAAAAGTAATTGCGGATTTTATGGAATATATGGAATGCGGATATCGAGTCACACACACTGTGCCAGATTTCAGCAAAAACGGGTAATAAACTCTGCTTTTATGGGCCCAAGGATTAAAAACTGAAGATCGGTTTGGCTGTATGGCAGCTTTATCCACCGATCGGAGCCATATTGGGCACGGATGTCGTGAGGGCTTACATAGCTCACTACATCAAATTTCAGTGAAATCGTATAATAAATGGGAGATCGGTCTTTATTCAAATATAGGCCGATTTTGATCACACTCGGTATGAATGCCGAAGAGCCTAACGTATCACATTATGAAGAATTTCATCGAAATCTGATAATTAATGTGGCTTGAATGGCTATATGGGGGCTATATCAAGATATAGTCCGATAAAGCCCATCTTCGTGCTTAAACTGCCTATGCAGGACTTGGGGGAAAGGTTGCCAAGAGCTTTTGTGCCAGCCTGTCCACTTAGAAGAATAAGAGGTGGTTGAACACTGAACTCAAGATTCTTTGAAAATATGCTAGACGGGCATTTAATGCAGAAAGGGATAGTGGTAACATCTTACTATCGGACTAATATGAAGAAAAGCTCAAGACTTAGAAGAAGGAGCTTAGGAAATCCAAACAAGATTTTGTCTGACTGCGTAGCTGTCAAATATAAAGGAGACTTACAGATTGCGGAAACTGATGACGAAGAACAGTCCGTACATGGGGAACTTACCTCGGGACATACTATCACATTTGCATGAGACACATTTTCCCAATCCCATGCCAGCCGCTTGTACGTACCGGATTGGCCCGAAGGAGTTTTTCACCGCCTCAGTGTAAAACATACTGATACAACAACAACAACACATTTTCCCGATTACAATCCCACTGAACATAGGAATTAATCCACGGTATATACGGACGCGGATATGGAGGCTACCGTAGCGCAGAGGTTGGCATGTCCGCCTATGACGCCGAACGCCTGGGTTCGAATTCTGGTGAGACCATCAGAAAAATTTTCAGCGGTGGGCATTGCCTCTTAATGCTCATTGGTGAGGTACTATGCCAGGTAAAACTTCTCTCCAAAGAGGTGTCGCACTGCGGCACTCCGTTCGGACTCGGCTGTAAAAAGGAGGCCCCTTATCATTGAGCCTAAACTTAATATTTGAGTAGTTTGCCCCTGTTCTTTAGTGGAATGTTCCTGGGCAAAATTTGCAAATATACGGACGCGGAGGACGTTGCCGACTCACGATCCCCGGGACCGGACAGGATTTATCTAAAAATGTTACAGAAGTCATTTGACTATCTGTGGCATGAATATGTACAAGTACCAATTGGGGCATGTATGAGATTTGCCTATGTTCCCAAAACCTGGAGGAGGGTTAAGGTAGTTTTTATACCGATGGCAGGAAAGCAGTAAACACAGTTCAGCGATGGATTTTATACCATTTAGTCTCTCCTCTTTCCTTGTCAAGACATGGGAGAGGATTTTAAACCTTCATATCAGAATAAAGATGGGGACGTCTTATTTCTCACGCTGCAAGCATGCCTATATTAAGGGCAGACCTATGGACTCTACATTGCATCATGGAGTGCATCATTTTGAAAGACATATCGATTATAAGGACTATACCCTGGCGGGTTTTTTGGATATTGAAGGGGCTTTTAACAACGTCAGCTCCTCTGCCATGAATGCGGCACTTAGGGTTGCGGGTCTGGAGAACAGTGTGATTGCTTGTATAATGAGTATGCTATGGTGCAAGGGATGGCGGCTACTATTGGTTCCTAGACCGTAAAGGTGAATGTCACTGAGGGAACACCTCAGGGAGAGGTAATTTCGCCTCAGCTCTAGATTCTCGTGATGGAGGGTTTTCTTAGGAGATTGGAGAATATGAGTGTTATTTGATTCGGTTTTTTTTGCCACAGGGAAGTTTTTGGACACGGTTTCAGAGGTTTTGGACGGTGCGCTTGGCTGCACTGCTACATGGGCAACGGGTTGCGGCCTGAGTGTGAATGCGGAAGGAAGGAATTGGTCCTGTTTACGCCTAGAAGGATGGTACGGGTGTTAAGGCTACCGACTTTGCAGGGTGTGGCTTTCAGTTATAGCAGTCCGAGACATTTTTAAGGGTGATTCTAGACAGCAAATTGGATTGGAAACTGAACATGGGGTAAAGGATTGAAAAGGTCTTTCCCGTATTGTATTCATGTCAGAAGCTCGTAGGTAGCAAGTGGGTTTGGAGGCCCAGGCTTATGTACAGGTTGTTTTCGGCGGTAATGCGGTCAGTTCTGGCATATGGTTGCATGTCCATAACCTGTCACATGTCCATAACCTTTACAGGGTGAATAGGGTCGCATTAAGATATGTGTCTGGAGCTGTGGGAACCACTGCGACTTGATCATAAAAGGTTAAGTTTGGGAATTCAGCCTATGGACTTGTTTATAAGGGAAACAGCGGAGAGTACCCTTCAAAGATTGTTGCAGCTTGACTTGATTCGTGGGTCACCAGTGAGACATATACGTATATTGTATAGTATCATGGCGTTCTCTCAAAAGGACTTCCAGATAGGAATGGACGAGGTCGGATAAGGACTACGGATAAGGTTACGTAGCCTGGCAGAGTGGCAGAAAGGATGGGTTAGCGTTTTTACAGATGGATCTAAGATAGAGAATAGAACAGGGTGTGGTATCTATTGCAGCGAACTCAATATCAATGTCTCCTCACGGACGAGAAATGATTGCAGCATACAGCAGAGAAGCTAGTGTTGTCTATGGATATCGGCCGACCGGAAATTCATATCATTTAGCAGCAGTCAAGCAACGTTGAAGGCATTAAATAGTGCGTGTGTGAGATCAAAGGCACTGGGACGCTATCAGGGGTGACTGATGCGTCTACGGGATTGCCATACTTTTACCCTAAGCTGGGTGCCAGGGCACAAGGATATAAAGGGAAATGAAAAGTCCAATTTTCTTGCTAACTCTGTAGTGAATCTTCCCCTCCCCTCTCGCAAATTTTTTATGGTATCAAAGAGCACCACAAAAAAATCTTGCTAAAGTCAATGGAAGGCATGCGAAGGCTATGAGCAAGCAAAACTGATGGCGGACGAACGTTCGATGCATAGACATAGACGCTCTATTGTCAATAAAGAAGATGCAGTTAAGTGCAGTCATTGGGATTATAACTGGACACAATCAGCTAAGACATAAACACATGTTTCGCATAGGCATTAGAAATTATGTTATCTGCCGCTGGTGTCACGATATATACGCTACAGAAAACAGTTTTCATTTCCTATGACAATGCCCTACACTATCCCAAAGTAGACATAGGATACTTGGTTCCTTTTTCTTTCCGGCACTAGATGAACTCAGAGACGTCTTCCACAGTCTTCCAGTTAGGCCCTACTATGGGCCTCTGGTCCTGCTTAACCCCTGACAGGGCTTGGAGAACGAACTGTGCCACATGACCAATAAGTTGGCAATATAGGTTCTGTCGATTTGATATCCAGATTAATGCTCGTGTACAGGGTAGCAAACACGAAGTGTTACTATTTCAAATGACCACATATTTTTTTGGAGTTAAAATTTTGTATTGATTCAAATCACATAAATGTGTGGAAGTAATCTAAATATCAGAAACCATTCATTTTTTTTCAATAAGACCACCTTTTGGATTGGCCACTGTCATGAGTCAGTCAAAACAGAAGTTGCACGAAAGTAATCTGCCGGATATAAGGAAATATGGTAGGTCAGGTTAAAGTGGCAGTCTATCATCAAACCTAAAACAAGAGAAGGAAGATGCCCTCTAATTCCTACTGTTGAACCATCCAGATCGCTCGACATTCTAACCTCTGCGCCATGTGTCCTCCAGACCATTTTGGCATACCATACAACAGAATAGTTGGGTACTTCTCTATCCATTCATTAATTTTTAGCTCTCTCTCTCTCTCTCTCTCACACACTCTAATAGCAAGTCCACCGTGTTGTATACTTGTTATTATAGCAATGATGAAATCAAGTATACGACCCACGGTCAAAATTCATTTCAAGACACTTAAAAGCAGACATTTGTATACCTTTCATCATAGGCTTGAGGTGTATTTACTTCGTCATCATATAAATATTGTTGATGGTCGAAACATTGTAAGGTAATCTAGCCATGTCTGTCTGTCCGTCCGTCTGTCTAGCTTGTAAAGCTATCTAGCTTGAAATTGCCTAATTTGGGGGGATCCAGATCGTGAGAAGATGAGGCTATTACTGAAAGTAAGTAAGAAAGAGGATGTGTGCTACGAACGCGCATTCAACACAGTGGAACAACGAAACGGTTGGTAAGACAAAGAAATTCCTATAGGGGGAACCCTCGCATATTGGTTCTCCCTATAGGATGATGATGCTATTATCGAAAGAAGGAGTAAGAAGAAGGTCAGTATAGATTTCGAATTTTTCACTTTTGCAAACTCGGTGCCGCAAGTGATAGAATGTATAGGGCATATTGGGAAGATGATGGGACGTTGGATCATTTGCAATGTCATTGTGCGGCTAACAAATTCCGGCACTTATGGCCGTGGTATGGAAAACAATTGAAATTTTTGCTAGTAGAACCAAATTTCTGACTAAGATGTTTTTTTAAGGCTATTTCTTAATATTTAGAGCGCTCAAAAAACCGAATACTGTCTTAGATGTATGTCCATAGTGGCGGGGGGCAGATTAATATACGCTCCTTGTTTTCACCCATGCCCAACCTAATCTAACAATTTGACTATGACAAATCACCAACAAGTTTGATGAGCTGGCAACCTGGTCATCATTTGAAATGAATAAAAATTCCCGCTCTTTTTCCCATGCGGAGCAAAAGAATTTTTGACGCATTGCACTCTCTCTCTCTCTCTCGCTATGCAGGAAGAGTAAATGTTTTGTTTAGCCCAACACTCAGCTCTCTGTTGTGTTGTGCTGTGCCATACAGGCTCTGTTGCTCTCCCAGAAATAAGAACATAATCTCTCTGATGGTTGTATAGAATCGTACGATGACCTCTGATGTCAATTGCTGCAGTATGCCATAGTTAGTTGTTGCTGTTCTTTTAGCTGCCATTCAAAGTACATACAGACGCACACACACGATGTACAAACTCGTCTCGTAAAGCAAACAATCGTCGTATGCGGTCGTGGATGCTGATGCTGCTGCTGCTGCTAATGCTGGCGCAGCTGCAATTGGATGCTGCAGCAGAGTTTGTGTGCAAGATGCTTACGCTACTATTGAACAAAATTTTGTGAATGGAGTGAGCTTTTAGTTGTATATACTATGTATTGTGCATGCATATATAAATATATATGTATGTATATATATGTGTATATGTGTATAAAAAGAGTACGATTTTGCAGCAAGTCTTTACAGTACATATTTTATGTGTGTAACTTGCAATGAATGTTTATGCAGTTTTTTTGTTGTTGTTGTTACAACTACACATACACACCAATATACCCTTATCTATTTACATTGGCAAATGTTTTTCAACTGCAGTGTGAGAGCAACGGCGACTACAACCACAACAGCAGCAACAACATACAAAAAAGCGCCAAAATTTGAGCGCGCAATCTTTAAGTGATACGTTTTTTTACGATTTTATTTTGGGATTTTTAATAAAAGCGGGAACATCATGGTGTCTTCGTTTTGGTCCTCCTGCTTCTTTTCCTGTCAGCAAACAACAGCAACAACAACAAAAAGTGGGCAGTTTTTTTACGAGCATTCTTGTTGTCATTTTCCTTTTTGCAATTGAATACGAAAGAAGATTTTCGCCAAGGAATGGCGGCATACATAGCAAAATGGGTGTGTCGCCCATAAGGAAAAGTTGTTGGTTGCACTTTAGAAAAGTTTGTTTGTTGTGGGTTTTGGGGCATTTTTGGCAGCGCTTCTACTGCCACTGACTGACTGAGTAAGTGAGTGAGTGAACCTTTTGTACTTTTGCTATTATAGTATTAGTAGGCCTGCACCACCACCTCCTTTGGCTCCTAATGCTGCAAGGGATTTTTTGGCACAAGGAAACGCTGATGGTACAGTCATCCGGTATCTAATATTGTAATGTGACTAGGGAATGCCTACTTTCATTCGAAGCTGATGAGACGATGAGTTGATGTCAAGATTTTGCTTTTTTTTTAAATATGTCAATTAATTTTCTGTGTTTTGGTATAATAAATTAGCGGCTTTAAAAAATAACAAAACGGAAGGGATTAAGAACCTTTGACTTGGAAATTTTGTATATATTGAACCAAGTACAATTGTTTTTGGGTCGCATCTCTTGTTACATCTTTGTTTCTCACTTAAACGTTGTGTCGCAATTTCGTTATTGTTTTGTTTTTAGAAAGAAAATATTAAAAGTTCTTGAAAAAATTATTTCCATGCAATATATTTTCTTAATTGCATTAAATTTGGCAGAACCGAAGCCGTGCGGGGCGACACCTTGTGGAATTGAATTAAAAAAATTTTTAAAAATGTGGATAGCTATAACTCCTTGAAATGGTTGGAGCTGAGTTGTCTAGGCTCTAGTTGGTTACGTCGCCTCTGGCAGGGCCCTAAATTTGATCACCATGGTAACTCTAGCTGCCAAATCTTCATTTATGGTCTGATTTCTAATTTTTGTTTTGCTGGATGGTGCCCAAAAATCCCAAGTCCAATTAAGGTCTACAATACATCCACCGGACATTCCACTTTTAATTTTTATTTTTTTTTTTTAATTTTTGCCCATATTGGCTTTATATTATGTCGATTGATTTTCATTTTGATGCATGATTTGGATAAGTGGCAAAATTTACAATGACTTTGATGCAGTTTGCGTCAACATCCCATATTTCAGTTAAAAGATATTAAGTTTGGGATTTAAAAAATATGAACAAGTAAAAAGGCGTTAAGTTCGGCCGGGCCGAACTTTGGATACCCACCACCTCGGGTATATATTTGAACCACATTTCGTCAAAATCGAGTGAAAAATGCATACCTTAAGCCCCATAGCAGCTCTATAGATATCATCCGATTTAGACCAAATGCTTATAAGTACAAGTCATTGATCAACCGAGAGATCGGTCTATATGGCAGTTATATCCAAATCTGGAGCGATCTGAGCCGAATTGAAGACAAATATCGAAGGGCCCAACACAAGTCATTGTCCCAAATTTCGGCGACATCGGACAATAAATGCGCTTTTTATGAGCCCAAAACTTTAAATCGAGAGATCGGTCTATATGGCAGCTATATCCAAATCTGAACCGATCAGGGCCAAATAGAAGAAAGATATCGAAGGGCCTAAGGCAAATCACTGTCCCAAATTTTAGCAAAATCGGATAATAAATGTGGCTTTTATGGGCCTAAGACCATAAATCGGAGGATCGGTCTATATGGCAGCTATATCCAAATTTGGACCGATCTGGGCCAAATTGACGAAGGATGTCGAAGGGCTCAACGCAACTCACTGTCCCTAATTTCAGCAAAATCGGATAATAAATGTGGCTTTTATGGGCCTAAGACCTTAAATCGGAGTATCGGTCTATATGGCAGATATATCCAAATTTGGACCGATCTGGACCAAATTGACGAAGGATGTCGAAGGGCTTAACGCAACTCACTGTCCCAAATTTCAGCAAAATCATATAATAAATGTGGCTTTTATGGGCGTAAGACCATAAATCGGAGGATCGGTCTATATGGCAGCTATATCCAAATTTAGACCGATCTGGGCCAAATTGACGAAGAATGTCGAAGGGCTCAACGCAACTCACTGTCCCAAATTTCAGCAAAATCGGATAATAAATGTGGCTTTTATGAGCCTAAGACCATAAATCGGAGGATCGGTCTATATGGCAGCTATATCCAAATTTGGACCGATCTGGACCAAATTGACGAAGGATATCGAAGGGCTCAACGCAACTCACTGTCCCAAATTTCAGCAAAATCGGATAATAAATGTGGCTTTTATGGGCCTAAGACCATAAATCGGAGGATCGGTCTATATGGCAGCTATATCCAAATCTGGACCGATCTGAGCCAAATTGAAGAAGAATATTTAAGGGCCCAACACAATTCACTGTCGCAAATTTCAGCGAAATCGGATTATAAATGTGGCTTTTATTGGCCTATGATCCTAAATCGGCGGATCGGTCTATATGGCAGCTATATCCAAATCTGGACAGATCTGAGCCAAATTGACGAAGGACGTTGAAGGGCCTAACACAACTCACCGTCCCAAATTTCAGCAAAATCGGATAATAAATGTGGCTTTTATGGGCCTAAGACCCTAAATCGGCGGATCGGTCTATATGGGGGCTATATCAAGATATAGTCCGATATAGCCCATCTTCGAACTTAACCTGCTTATGGACAAAAAAAGAATCTGTGCAAAATTTCAGCTCAATATCTCAATTTTTAAAGACTGTAGCGTGATTTCAACAGACAGACGGACAGACGGACGGACATGTCTAGATCGTCTTAGATTTTCACGCTGATCAAGAATATATATACTTTATAGGGTCGGAAATGGATATTTCGATGTGTTGCAAACGGAATGACAAAATGAATATACCCCCATCCTTCGGTGGTGGGTATAATAAACCGATCTGAACCATATACGACACGGATGTCGAAAAGCCTAGCATAAGTCATTGTGTCAAATTTCAGTGAAATCGGATTATAAATGCGCCTTTTATGGGGCCAAGACCTTAAATCGCGATATCGGTCTATATGGCAGCTATATTCAAATCTCGACCGATCTGGAATTGAAGAAGGACTTCGAAGAGCCTAACCAAACTCACAGTCTCAACTTTCAGCGACATCGGGCAATAAATGCGTCTTTTATGGCCCCAAAACCTAAAACGTAGATATCGGTCAATATAGCAGCTATATCCAAATCTAAACCGATCTGTGCGATAATGCAGAAGTATGTCAAGGGGTTTAACTTAACTCACTGTCCCAAATTTTGGCGACATCGGATAATATATAAGCATTTTATGGGCCCAAAACCATAAATCAAGATATCGGTCTATATGGCAGCTATATCCAAATCTGAACCGATCTGGGCCAAATTGAAGAAAGATGTCGAAAGGCATAACACAACTCACTGTCCCAAATTTCAGCAAGATCGGATAATAAATGTGGCTTTTATGGAACTTAGACCCTAAATCGGATGATCGGTCTATATGGCAGCTATATCCAAATCTGGACCGATCTGAGCCAAATTGACGGAGGATGTCGAAGGTCCTAACGCAACACACTGTCCCAAATTTCAGCTAAATCGGAAAATAAATGTGGCTTTTATGGGACTTAGACCCTAAATCGGTGGATCGGTCTATATGGCAGCTATATCCAAATCTGGACCGATCTGAGCCAAATTCACGGAGGATGTCGAAGGGCCTAACACAACTCACTGTTCCAAATTTCAGCGAAATCGGATAATATATGTGGCTTTTATGGGACTTAGACCCTAAATTGGATGATCGGTCTATATGGCAGCTATATCCAAATCTGGACCGATCTGAGCCAAATTCACGGAGGATGTCGAAGGGCCTAACAGAACTCACTGTCCCAAATTTCAGCAAAATCGGATAATAAATGTGGCTTTTATGGGCCTTAGACCCTAAATCGGCCGATCGGTCTATATGGGGGCTATATCAAGATATAGTCCGATATAGCCCATCTTCGAACTTAACCTGCTTATGGACAAAAAAAGAATCTGTGCAAAGTTTCAGCTCAATATCTCTATTTTTAAAGGCTGTAGCGTGATTTCAACAGACAGACGGACAGACGGACAGACGGACGGACATGTCTAGATCGTCTTAGATTTTTACGCTGATCAAGAATATATATACTTTATAGGGTCGGAAATGGATATTTCGATGTGTTGCAAACGGAATGACAAAATGAATATACCCCCATCCTTCGGTGGTGGGTATAAAAAGGGGATTTCAGCATTTTTTGGTCAAAAACGTATTTTGATTGGTTAGACTTTATTGAAATAATTAAAAACCTACTAAGTTCGGCCGGGCCAAATATTGGGAACCCACCACCTATCTACTAAAAATCTATACAAAATAAATTTAGTTAAAGGGCATAATTTTATTCTTTATACCAAACTTCTGTCAAACCAGCAAAAATTAAAGCTTCTAGGAACCTAACAGGAATGATCGAGCGACCGGCTTATAGATTGATTTGGAACATATTTGGCACAGTTGTTGGAAGTCAAAGAGAATACTATGTGCAATATTTCAGCCAAGTCGGACCAAATTTGCGGCTTGTAAAGACTCAAGAAGTCAAATCGGGAGATCGGTTTATATGGGAGCTATACCAAGTTATAGACCGATTTAAACCGCACTTAACACAGTTGTTGAAAGTCATAACAAAACACTACATGCTCAATTTCGGCCAAATCGGACAAAAATTGGGGCTTGTAAAGGCTGAAGAATTAAAATCGGGAGATCGGTTTATACGGGAGATATATCAGGTTATAAACCGATTTGAACCACACTAGGCATTGTTATTGCAAGCTATAACACAACACTATGTGCAAAATTTTAGCTAAATCGGGTGGGAATTGTGCCCTCTAGTTGGTCAAAAAGTCAAGATCCAAGATCGGTTTATATGACAACTATTTCAGGTTATGGACTGATTTGAACCATTCTTCGTCCAGCTGTTGGAAATCATAACAAAACACTTTGGGCAAAATTTCAAATCGGGAGATCGGATTAAATGGGAGCTCTATCAGATTATAGATCGATTCCGACCGTACTCGGCACAGTCGTTGGAAAACATAAATAACGAAACACCGCATGCAACATTCTAGCCAAATGGGATAAAAACTGCGGCTTGTAAGTGCTCAAGAAATCAAATCGGGAGATTGGCACAGTTGTTGCAATTTATAATGAAACACTAAATGCAAAATTTCAGTCGGACGAAAATTGCGGATTCCAGTGGCTCAAGAAGTTAAAATCGAAATCTGCGCCAATATATCCCATTTGCAATCCCCCTACGACCTACATCAGTATTAAGTATCTGTGCAAAATTTCAAACAGGTAGATTTCGTATTAAATATTTGCATAAACTCGAGTTCCCAAAACTTAAAGCCCAGATTACCCATTCGAGCTTACGTTTTTGTACCCACCATAAGATATATTGGGTTGCCCAAAAAGTAATTGCGGATTTTTTAAAAGAAAGTAAATGCATTTTTAATCAAACTTAGAATGAACTTTAATCAAATATACCTTTTTTACACTTTTTTTCTAAAGCAAGCTAAAAGTAACAGCTGATAACTGACAGAAGAAAGAATGCAATTACAGAGTCACAAGCTGTGAAAAAATTTGTCAACGCCGACTATATGAAAAATCGGCAATTACTTTTTAGGCAACCAATAATTTCGTCATTCTGTTTGTAGCTCCTCGAAATATTCCTCTGAGACCACCATGCCATTTTAAGTTGATCTAGCCATGTTCGTCCATCTGTCCGTCCGTCTGTCTGTCGAAAGCAGGCTAACTTTCGAAGGAGTAAAGCCAGCCGCTTGAAATTTTGCAAGAATACTTCATATTACTGTAAATCGGTTGGTATTGTAAATGGACCATATCGGTCCATGTTTTGATACAGCTGGCGTATAAAACGATCTTGGTCTTGACTTCTTGAGCCTCTAGAGGGCGCAATTGTTATCGGTCCATGTTTTGATACAGCTGCCATATAAACCGATCTTGGTATTGACTGCTTAAGCCTCTAGAGGGCGCAATTGTTATCCGAATTGGCTGAAATTTTGCATGATGTGTTTTATTATGACTTCCAACAACTATTTCAAATAAAGTTTTAATTGGTCCATAACCTGATATAGCTGCCATATAAACCGATCTGGGATCTTCACTCTTGAGCCTCTAGAGGTCGCAATTATTATCGGATTTTGATGAAATTTGGTACAACGACTTTTTTATGACCTTCAATATACATGTCAATTGTGGTCTGTATCGGTGATAAAGCTCCCGTATAAACCGGATTACCTATTTTACTTAATGAGCCCTATAGAGAGCCATTTTTATTCGAAATGGCTGAAATGTTACACAACGACTTCTACTACGGTCTCCAACATTCAGTTCAATTATGGTTTGACTCGGACGATATTAACTCCAATATCATAGCAATTCTTTCCTTTTATCATATGTCTGCCTAAAAAGAGATACCGGGAAAAGATCTCGACAAATGCGATCCATGGTGGAGGGTATATAAGATTCGGCCCGGGGGAACTTGGCAC
Organism: Stomoxys calcitrans; assembly: GCF_963082655.1. Taxonomy (NCBI): domain Eukaryota; kingdom Metazoa; phylum Arthropoda; class Insecta; order Diptera; family Muscidae; genus Stomoxys; species Stomoxys calcitrans. The sequence goes on along the minus strand of NC_081552.1, from coordinate 241,637,648 downwards.
GCTTTTACTTGTTTCTGGTTAGTTGTTGACATCACTTATGGTGGTGGGTATAAAAATTAAAGCTTGCGCTTTGTTTGGGTGCTCCATTTTATGATATCCGCAAGGGGGGCGGATATCCTTCTCACTAACTCCAATTTTCAGAAACCACAGATCTCTAAAAGGGGGCATCGAATGAAGCGACATTTTGTATGCCCTCCTATGGTAACCCAAAATCACAAAATTGGTATAAAACTCTGGGGGTCAAATACCCAATCGTGACGCTCTACCCAAATGGAAATGTTTAGCGATTGAGACTACATGGGTATCAACTGATAGCATGGGCGGACATATTAACCTCTGCGCCACGGTGGCCAGCTAGTTTTCGGAATTCAAATGCGAATTGTTCTTTTTTTGGCAAATTTTTGGCTTCACATGTTGCCACTCTCTCTTTTATTGTTGAAATATTTTTCATCTGCATCACATTTGAGTTTACTGTTATCATTTCAAAACAGTTTGCCATGACTGCAAGGATTTTTATTATCATTATTATTATTATTATTAAAGAAAACTGGCTTCTTGGCATGCCATGCCATCGTGCAAAACCGCATGAACATTCATAAATTTAATTCCAATATAAAGTTGACAGTACACATATCATAATATCCTTAGAATTTTAATTCGATGGCATTATGGTTTCCGACTGCCTTCCAGTCACTACCCAACTGCCTCAACTTCTGTGTTCTCCGCTTAGAAGAAGTAGTGCACCCAAAATCAACATTTCAACATCTTTGGTAATGTATCATCATGGAAGAAATCCCTAGGCACGTTCCTCATTCAGCAACAGCATCAGCAGCATTGGTTGCAGCATTGTGCAAACAATGCCCACAGTGGATTGTTTTTATACCCACCACCGAAGGATGGGGGTATATTCATTTTGTCATTCCGTTTGCAACACATCGAAATATCCATTTCCGACCCTATAAAGTATATATGTTCTTGATCAGCGTAAAAATCTAAGGCGATCTAGCCATGTCCGTCCGTCTGTCTGTTGAAATCACGCTACAGTCTTCAAAAATAGAGATATTGAGCTGAAATTTTGCACAGATTCTTTTTTTGTCCATAAGCAGGTTAAATTCGAAGATGGGCTATATCGGACTATATCTTGATATAGCCCCCATATAGACCGATCCGCCGATTTAGGGTCTTAGGCCCATAAAAGCCACATTTATTATCCGATTTTGTTGAAATTTGGGACAGTGAGTTGTGTTAGGCCCTTCGACTTCCTTTGTCAATTTGGCTCAAATCGGTTCAGATTTGGATATAGCTGCCATATAGATCGATCCTCCGATTTAGGGTCTAAGGCCCATAAAAGCCACATTTATGGTCCGATATCGCTGAAATTTGGGACAGTGAGTTGTGTTAGGCCCTTTGACATATTTCTTCAATTTGGTTCAGATCGGTTGAGATTTGGATATAGCTGCCTCATAGACCGATCTCTCGATTCAAGGTTTTGGGCTCATAAAAGCCACATTTATTATCCGATATCGCTGAAATTTTGGACAGTGAGTTGTGTTAGGCCCTTTGACATATTTCTTCAATTTGGTCCAGATCGGTTCAGATTTGGATATAGCTGCCATATAGACCGATCCTCCGGTTTAGGGTCTAAGGCCCACAAAAGCCACATTTATTATCCGATTTTGATGAAATGTGGGACAGTGAGTTGTGTTAGGCCCTTTGACATATTTCTTCAATTTGGACCAGATCGGTTCAGATTTGGATATAGCTGCCATATAGACCGATCCTCCGGTTTAGGGTCTTAGGCCCACAAAAGCCACATTTATTTTCCGATTTTGATGAAATTTGGGACAGTGAATTGTGTAAGACCCATCGACATCCTTCGTTAATTTGGCTCAGATCGGTCCAGATTTGGATATAGCTGCCATATAGATCGATCCTCCGATTTATGGTGTAAGGCCCACAATAGCCACATTCATTATCCGATTTTGCTGAAATTTAGGACAGTGAGTTGTGTTAGGCCCTTTGACATATTTCTTCAATTTGGTTTAGATCGGTTCAAATTTGGATATAGCTGCCATATTGACCGATTTCTTGATTTATGGTTTTGGGCCCATAAAATGCTCATTTATTGCCCGATGTCGCCGAAATTTAAAACAGTGAGTTAAGTTAAGCCCCTTGACATACTTCTGCAATATCGCACAGATCGATCCAGATTTGGATATAGCTGCCATATAGACCTATATCTAGGTTTTAGGTTTTGGGGCCATAAAAGACGCATTTATTGTCCGATGTCGTTGAAATTTGAGACAGAGAGTTTGGTTAGGCTTTTCGAGGTCCTTCTTCAATTTTGCCCAGATCGGTCCAGATTTTAATATAGCTGCCATATAGACCGATCTCTGGATTTAAGGTTTAGGGCCCATAAAAGAGGCATTTATTGTCCGATTTCGCCGAAATTTGGGACAGTGCTTAGTGTTAGGTTCTTCGACATTGTTTATGCAACTTGGCCCAAATCGGTCCAGATTTGGATATAGCTGCCATGTAGACCGATATCTCGATTGAAAGTCTTGGCCCCATAAAAGGTGCATTTATATTCCGATTTCACTGAAATTTGACACAGGGACTTATGTTCGCCTTTTCGACATCCGTGTCGTATATGGTTCAGATCGGTATGAGGTATATGAGTATAAGGTATGCAATTTTCACCGAATTTTGATGAAAGGTGGTTTACATATATACCCGAGGTGGTGGGTATCCAAAGTTCGGCTCGGCCGAACTTAAGGCCTTTTTACTTGTTTTTTTTTTGGCTTCCTAAGCCAAGGAAACAAACTTTATTTGTCTCGTCCGTAGTCGTCTTTGTTGTTTTTTTTTTTTTTTGTTTTTTGTGTAGCGAAACATTGTTGCAAAGAATGCTGTAAGAAGCACGGTTTACGTTTTTCATCTAAACTAAATACGCTTGGAATGTCTTCTTTGAAGTTGTCGTGGACTTAAGCAACTGCTGGCCGCACTCCTACCACCACCATCTTTCTGTTTAGTTTTTGGCCAAATGTGGCAGGGACGCATGAATTGCCATATGAATGAGTTCAAAGGAAGCTAAAGTTTTGCGTGGCGAGAGAAGCAGAGCGAGTGAGTGAGGGATCTCAGCCACTACAATAATGTCAACAAAATGTTGTTGACAAAATTTATTTATTCCTGATATGCTTTGCCTGCACATATGAGTGTTGGTGTATGTGTGTGTGTGTGTGTGTGTGGGCAATATTTTCTTCGCCTCATTCCACTTAATGTTCTCGGCTGTTATTGATGTTAGTTGTTGTGTCTGTTTGTCTGGCTGTTCCGTTTGCCTACCTACCTATCTTTCATCAGGCTTCATCCTTTGCTGGCCTTTGTCCGTTTTTGCCAATGGTTGGCGCTTTGGCAAACAACATTTTTATGGCCAAATAATGAAGCTATTGGCTGATAGTCAATATTTCTTAGTTTTAATGAGCTTCGGTCTACAACAAAACGTGCCTTGGCTTTGCTTCTCCCCTTGAGCTCTCTCTCTCTCACTCGCTGTTTCCACGTTCTCTTCGTATTGCAGTTGACATTTTATTACGTGCCGGAATGTTTGGGAGTGCGCAAAAAATGTGTTCACATTTGGTAGATTCCGAAATATTTATGCGGCAAAAAGACACCTTTTTGTCCCCAAACAAAATTAAAGTGGCATTTGAATAAAATCCTTCTAAACTTCCATAGAATGGGAATTTTTTTATGTTTTGTGTAAGAATCAAATAAATTTCCACATTTACCGAAGGTTACATTGGATAATTATTATGGACGTTATTTGCCATGGACCTACAGGGAAAATCAGGAAGGAGTAGAAAAAATCCTAAAGCTGGGAGGATCTGGTTGGTTGTACAAGACGTTTTGGGAGTAGAAACCATCCATTTCGTCTTATCTGCATTTACTGCCAGGCCCATTTTCACCGACTCTTTTTCTGTTCTTCAAAAGGCTGCAGTTACTACTTCCGGTGACCGACCTATCATATCGATGTCGTCGTCACAGGCGAGTAGCATGTGTTCTCTTGTGATTAGTGTGCCATATCTATTCACATCTGCATCTCGTATAATCTTCTCCAGCAGGATATGAAAGAGATCACACAATAGGCTATCTCCTTGTCTGAAACCCCGTTTGGCATTGAATGGTCCGCAAAGATTCTCTCCTATTCTCACTGAGCAACGCGTATCACAGCAAGTGTCATTCTGCAGAGTCTTATTAATTTTACAGGGATACCAAACTCAGACATGGCTTGAAATGCCCTTGAACGTAAAGGAGTATCGAAAGCGGCTTTATAGTCAACAAAGAGATGGTAGGTGTTGTTAGGTCCTTCTCGGATTTTTTCCAGGATTTGGAGCAATCCAGTGTGGATTTACCAGATCTAAAGCCGTGTTAGGGCCCAATTAACTCATTGACTTTAGGTTTTAACCTTTCACACAGTTCGCTCGAAAGTATTTTGTATGCGATAGGGAGGAGACCTATTCCTCTGTAGTTGGCACATTCCGTCTTGTCTCCTTTCTTGTGTACTAGTATGCTGAGGTTCCAATCACCGGGTATGCGTTCTTCTAGCCAGATTGCGCAGATAAGCTGACGCATACGCTTTAGCAGCGTGTCGCCTTCGGTCTTAAATAGTTCAGCGGGTAACCCATCGGCTCCTGCTGCCTTGTTGTTCTTCAGTCAGGTCACTGCTACTTGGACCTCATTTTGACTGGGAGTTAAATATTCTATAAAATCATCAGGGATTGGTTCTGCGGTATCCTCTTCGCCGCCAATGTCGGACACCAACAGTTGGGTAAAATGTTGCTTCCATATCCGCAGCATGCCATCTGTGTCAGTTACCGGCTTTATAGTCAACAAAGAGATGGTAGGTGTTGGTAGGTCCTTCTCGGATCTTTTCCAGGATTTGGAGCAATCCAGTGTGGATTTACCAGGTCTAAAGCCGCATTGATAGGGCCCAATTAACTCATTGACTTTAGGTTTTAACCTTTCACACAGTTCGCTCGAGAGTATTTTGTATGCGATAGGGAGGAGACCTATTCCTCTGTAGTTGGCACATTCCGTCTTGTCTCCTTTCTTGTGTACGAGTATGCTGAGGTTCCAATCACCGGGTATGCGTTCTTCTAGCCAGATTGCGCAGATAAGCTGATGCATACGCTTTAGCATCAGCGTGTCGCCTCCGGTCTTAAATAGTTCAGCGGGTAACCCATCGGCTCCTGCTGCCTTGTTGTTCTTCAGTCGGGTCACTGCTACTTGGACCTCATTCTACTCAGGAGTTAAATATCATCAGGGATCGGTTTTGCGGTATCCTCCTCGCCGCCAATGTCGGACACTAGCAGTTGGGTAAAATGTTCCTTCCATATCCGCAGCATGCCATCTGTGTCAGTTACCAGATTTCATTCTTTGTCTCTGCAGGAGGATGTGCCTGCACCAAGGCCATCGGTTTGATGTTTAATTCTTCGGTAGAATTTCTGGACTTCATTCTGACTTCTGTATATCTCAATTCGCTCACACTCACGTCTTTCCCTTTGCTTTTTCTTTCTGCGGAATAGAGGTCTCTCCTTTTCTCCTGTTACCCCTTCTATATGCCGCATTCTTCGCTTCAGTAGCATCTCGATACTCTTGGTGCTCATAGTTATACCGTATCGGCCGGGTGGCCGGCACGCTATTGGGGCGTTTAATACAGCCGCTACTCCAGGACACCATCATTAAGAGAGGTGGACTCACAGTAAACTAACCATGGTCTTCGTTCAGGGTAGTCTGCTATTGGAGCCGTTCGAGATGTTTTTTAGGTAGCAGATACGGCTAGACAGAGAAACACTCATTGCAGTCCAAGTGTCCTCGTTGACATATTGGATGTAATCAACCCTTTCATGGTTAGTTGTCCTTGGGATAGGACAAACAGAGAGAATGATAAGAATTTGCCATGCAAGAGCCTGGCGAAATCCCTACTTTCGGTGCAGAGAACGGCGGCATTAAAAAATACATCAACCTAATGGATAGTGGCGCAGCCGGCAGCACTCGTCATATCTAAAATTACCCTGATAAACACAACAGGTAGAGCTGGCAAAATATCGATGGCACTATCGATATTTTATTTTTATACCCTACACCACCACTGTGGTACAGGGTATTATATATTTGTGCATTTGTTTGCAATGCTAAGAAGGAGAAGAGTATACCGATCGACTCAGAATCACTTTCTGATTCTATTTAGGCATGTCCATCTATCCGTCTGTCCGTCTGTGAGCCAATATATTCTTGTAATCAAATTGCAGGTCGTATTTGTTGTCCGATTGTCACGAAATTTTGCACATGTCACTTTTTTGGCCCAAGGACAAACGCAATTGATTTTGAAAAAAAATCAGACCCATGGATAAGTATACCGATCGACTCAGAATCACTTTCTGATTCGATTTAGCCATGTCCGTCTATCCGTCTGTCCGTCTGTGAGTCCATGTATTCTTGTAATCAAATTGCAGGTCGTATTTGTTGTCCGATTGTCACGAAATTTTGCACATGTCCTTTTTTTGGCCCAAGGACAAATGCAATTGATTTTGAAAAAAATCGGTTCAGATTTAAATATAGCTCCCATATATATCTTTCATCCGATATGTTTTTTTAAGGCTGTAGAAGCCACAATTTTCGTCCGATCTTTACAAAATATGGCATTGGGTATTTTATTTGAGGTCTACATATGTGTGCAAAATTTCATAAAAATCGGTCCAGATTTAGATATAGCTCCCATATATATGTATCGCCCGATTTGCATTTAAATGGCCGTAGTAGCTCCAATTTTCAACCGATCGGCACAAAATTTGGCACAGGCTGTTTCGTTATTGACCTTAATATATCTGAAAAATTTCGTCAAAATCGGTTCAGATTTAGATATAGCTCCCATATATATCTTTCATCCGATTTGAACTATTAAGGCTGTAGAAGGAACAATTTTAGTTCGATCTTTAAAATATTTTGCGCTAGGTGTTTTGTTTGACGTCCTAATATGTGTGGAAAATTTCATGAAAATCGGTCCAGATTTAGATATAGCTCCCATATATATCTTTCATCCGATATGGCCGTTTAAGGCTGTAGAAGCCACAACTTTCGTCCGATCCTTACAAAATTTTGTATGAGGTATTTTATTTGAGGTCTACATATGTGTGCGAAATTTCATAAAAATCGGTCCAGATATAGATATAGCTCCCATATATATGTATCGCCCGATTTGCACTTAAATGGCCGTAGTAGCTACAATTTTCAACCAATCTGCACAAAATTTGGCGTGGACTGTTTTGTTACTGATCTTAACATATCCGGAAAATTTCATCAAAATCGGTTCAGATTTAGATGTAGCTCCCATATATATCTTTCATCCGATTTGAACTATTAAGGCTGTAGAAGCCACAATTTTAGACCGATCTTCACCAAATTTGGCGTGGAGTCGTTTTTTTGAAGTCTCAATGTATGTGAAAAATGTAATTAAAATCGGATCACATTTAGATATAGCTGCCATATATATCTTTCATCCGATATGGACTTTAGAAGCCACAGTTTTAGTCCGATCTTTAAAATATTTTGCGCGAGGTGTTTTTTTGACGTCCTAATATGTGTGCAAAATTTCATGAAAATCGGTCAAGATTTAGATATAGCTCCCATATATATCTTTCATCCGATTTGGCCTTTTAAGGCTGTAGAAGACACAATTTTGGTCACATCTCTACAATATAGGGCGTGAGTTGCTCTATTTCATGTCCCAGTATGTGTCAATAAAATTGGCACAGGTTTCTATATAACTCCAATATAATCTTTTATCCGATATGGCCTTTTAAAGATGTGGAAATCCAAATCTTTTGTCCTATGGTTGGAAAATCTTACAAGGTTCTAAATTGCTATTTCAATTGGTATCCAAATTAAAGTCTGACTAGATTTCGAGATAAGTTATACATATAACAGGTGAAAGCGTGCAATGTTCGGCCGGGCCGAATCTCCACCATGGATCGCATTTGTCAAGTTCTTTTCCGCGGCATCTCTTCTTAGGCAAAACAAGAAGTAAAATAGAGTGATCGATTTATATGGGAACTGTATCAGGCTATAGACCGATTTAGACCATAATAAACACATATATAGATGGTCATGATCTGTCGTACAAAATTTCAGGCAAATCGGATAATAATTGCGCCCTCTAGAGGCTCAAGAAGTCAAGACCCAAGATTGGTTTATATGGCAGCTATATCCGGTTATGAACCGATTTGAACTATACTTGTCACAGTTGTTAGATATCATAACAAAACGCGTCGTACAAAATTTCATTCCAATCGGATAAGAATTGTGCCCTCTAGAGGCTCAAGAAGTCAAGATCCCAGATCGGTTTACATGGCAGCTATATCAGATTACGAACCGATTTGAACCATATTCGGCACAGTTGTTGGAAGTCACAGCAAAACACGTCGTGCAAAACTTCATTTCAATCGGATAAGAATTGCGCCCTCTAGAGGCTCAAGAAGTCAAGACCCAAAATCGGTTTACATGGCAGCTATATCAGATTATAAACCGATTTGAACCATATTCGGCACAGTTGTTGGAAGTCACAGCAAAACACGTTGTGCAAAATTTCATTTCAATCGGATAAGAATTGCGCCTAGAGGCTCAAGAAGTCAAGACCCACGACCGGTTTATATGGCAGCTATGTCAAAACATGGACCGATATAGCCCATTTACAATCCCAACCAACGTATACTAATAAGACGTATTTGTGCAAAATTTCAAGCGGCTAGCTTTTCTCCATCGAAAGTTAGCGTGCTTTCGACAGATAGACGGACGGACGAACGAACGAACGGACGGACATGGCTAGATCGACATACGACGATCAAGAATATATATACTGTATGGGGTCTCCGACGAATATTTCGAGTAGTTTCAAACAGAATGACGAAATTAGTATACCCCCATCGTATGGTGGAGGGTATAAAAAGTACTATTGGGTTGCCCAAAAAGTAATTGCGGATTTTTTAAAAGAAAGTAATTGCATTTTTAATAAAACTTAGAATGAACTTTAATCAAATATACTTTTTGACACTTTTTTTCTAAGGCAAGCTAAAAGTAACAGCTGATAACTGACAAAAGAAAGAATGCAATTACAGAGTCACAAGCTGTGAAAAAATTTGTCAACGCCGACTATATGAAAAATCCGCAATTACTTTTTGGGCAACCCAATATATGCACTAGGTGGTGTAGGGTATTATATAGTCGGCACCGTCCGACTTTTGCCTTTCTTTACTGGTTTACCTGAACATCGATTGATATTTTCCCATCGCAACGTTTACTTTTATGCAATGTTTAACAAAATTAGGCCATCCGACACTGAATATATTTATATAAAGTAGCTATTTTTTCCATTTTAGCTAAAATATGACTCACATTTTATGCCAGTACCCATTTGTGGGAAAAATAGTAGTCACATACGCATGCGCCAAGTCGACAACTTAATAGGATTTGGCAATGGCGGGAGGTTTTGCTTTAACACATCTGCATGGTTTCTTGGTATTTCGTTGTTTCGACTTCGAATGGCTTCCTTCAGTTTATGACGAAACCATGCCATTATGGACATGGACATGGCCATCCCCACCATTCAACTCATTTTTAATTTACAAGCGTTTCCTGCATTTCAAAAAGCCGAGAACCGACAGCCGACAAAATGCGCATGCTTACAAATAAATATTTTTGTATATGTGGTGATTATGTGTTTATAACAATTTTGCAACATTGTTGCCTTATGGATCCTTTCATTGAAACCATTTCAATTGTTAAACACGCTCTGTGTTTAAAGACGGCGTCTTTATACACACCCACCACCATGGGATGGGGGCATACAAATCTAGTCGTTCCGTTTGTAACACCACGAAATATTGATCTGCGACCCCATTAAGAGCATATTTTCTAGATCGTCTTGACAGTGTAAGTCGATCCGTAAGTCCATGCACTAGCCACATCCGTAAGTCCATGCACTATAGAGAGAATTGTGTTTCAAAATGGGTATCAAAAATATTTGTAAAAATCCATTGGTGTTTGTTTGTTTGTATGTTTGTTTGTATGTTTGTTTGTATGTTTGTTTGTATGTTTGTTTGTGTGTTCCTTATAGACTCAAAAACGGCTGAACCAATTTTCAAGAAATTTTCACTGATGGTGCATAATGATCTCGTGTTGAAAATAGGGTACTTCATTGTTTTCTACCTGAAGGGGCGGACCCTCCCCCTTACCCTTATTTTCAGAAACGCCAGATTTCGGTGAGGGTTGGTGCGATTTAAGCGAAATTTTGTGTGCTCTCATATAGTACCCTAAAATAAAAATTTGGTATCTAAATTTCGGATGGGGTACCTAGGGGGGCCGCCCCACCCTAAGACCTACCAAATATATATTTAGACCAAACACAACATTATGGGACCCTAATGAAAGGCATTTAGGATAAAAAAACGTCCCTGATATCCAATTGCCGGGCCAAGTGCTAGGTGGACCACCCAACCCCCAAAACACCCCTAAATCGGACATATTTACCAACCATGGCAATATGGGACTCCAATGAAAGCTATTTGTGAGTAGAATACGAATCTGATATGCAAATTTTGGACCAAGTTTCTGGGGGTCCACCCCTTTCCCAAAATACCCCCCAAACAGGACTTATTAAGTGACCATGGCAATATGGGGCTAAAATAAAAGGTATTTGAATGTGGAATACGAATCTGATATGCAAATTTTGGATCAAGTTTCTGGGGGTCCACCCCTTTCCCAAAACACCCCCCAAACAGGACTTATTTAGTGACCATGGCAATATGGGGCTTAAATAAAAGGTATTTGAGTTTATAATACGAATCTGATATCCAAATGTGGGGGGGGCGCCCCTCCCAAAATCTCCCCCAAAAGGGGACAAATTTACGACCATAGCATTATGGGGCTCAAATGAAAGGTCTTTGGGAGTAAAGCAGGTATCTGATATCAATATTCGGGAAAAGTGTCTATGGGGCCATCCCACCTCCATAACACCACCCAAATAGGACTTATTTGCTGACCATTGCAATATGGGGCTGAAATAAGAGTTATTTTAGAGTAGAACACGAATCTGATATATAAAGGGTGATTTTTTTGAGGTTAGGATTTTCATGCATTAGTATTTGACAGATCACGTGGGATTTCAGACATGGTGTCAAAGAGAAAGATGCTCAGTATGCTTTGACATTTCATCATGAATAGACTTACTAACGAGCAACGCTTGCAAATCATTGAATTTTATTACCAAAATCAGTGTTCGGTTCGAAATGTGTTCAAATTTTGACAAATTTTGTTCAGCGATGAGGCTCATTTCTGGTTGAATGGCTACGTAAATAAGCAAAATTGCCGCATTTGGAGTGAAGAGCAACCAGAAGCCGTTCAAGAACTGCCCATGCATCCCGAAAAATGCACTGTTTGGTGTGGTTTGTACGCTGGTGGAATCATTGGACCGTATTTTTTCAAAGATGCTGTTGGACGCAACGTTACGGTGAATGAACACATTTCGAACCGAACACTGATTTTGGTAATAAAATTCAATGATTTGCAAGCGTTGCTCGTTAGTAAGTCTATTCATGATGAAATGTCAAAGCATACTGAGCATCTTTCTCTTTGACACCATGTCTGAAATCCCACGTGATCTGTCAAATACTAATGCATGAAAATCCTAACCTCAAAAAAATCACCCTTTATATAGACCGATCTCTCGATTTAAGGTTTTTGGCCCATAAAAGGCGCATTTATTGCCCGATGTCACCGAAATTTGGTACAGTGAGTTAAGCTAAGCCCCTCTACATCCTTCTTCAATATGGCACAGATCGGTCTAGATTTGGATATAGCTGCCATATAGACCGATCAGTCGATTTAAGGTCTTTCGGCCATAAAATGCGCATTTATTGTCCGATGTCGTCGAAATTTGGGACAGTGAGTTAAGTCAAGCCCCTCAATATACTTCGGCAATATGGCCCAGATCGGTCCAGATTTGGATATACCTGTCATATGGACCCATCTCTCGATTTAAAGTTTTGGGTCCTTAAAATGCGCATTTATTGTCCGATATAGCCGAAATTTGGGACAGTGAATTGTGTTAGGCCCTTTGACGTCCTTCTTTAATTTGGCCCAGATCGGTTCAGATTTGAATATAGCTGCCACATAGACCGATTTCTCGATTTAAGCTTTTGGGTCAATAAAGGGCGCATTTATTGTTCGATGTCGCAGAAATTTGGGACAGTGAGTTAAGTTAAGCCCCTCGATATACTTCGGCAATATGGCACAGATCGGTTCAGATTTGAATATAGCTGTCATATAGACCGATCTCTCGATTTAAGGCCTTGGGCCCATAAAAGGCGCATTTATTGTCCGATTTCGTCAAAATTTGGGACAATGAGTTGTGTTAGGCTCTTCGACACTTTTCTGCAACTTGACCCAAATCGTTTCAGATTTGAATATAGCTGTCATCGAATTAAGGTTTTGGGCCCATAAATGGCGCATTTATTGTCCGATTTCACTAAAATTTGACACAGTAACTTACATATTGGGTTGCCCAAAAAGTAATTGCGGATTTTTCATATAGTCGGCGTTGACAAATTTTTTCACAGCTTGTGACTCTGTGATTGCATTCTTTCTTCTTTCAGTTATCAGCTGTTACTTTTAGTTTGCCTTAGAAAAAAAGTGTAAAAAATGTATATTTGATTAAAGTTCATTCTAAGTTTTATTAAAAATGCATTTACTTTCTTTAAAAAAATCCGCAATTACTTTTTGGGCAACCCAATTAGCGAGGTGGTGGATATCCAAAGTTCGTCCCGGCCGAACTTAACACCTTTTTACTTGTTTTGTGTAAACTTCTGGCAGACACCATAGTGGTGGGTTCCCAAGATTCGGCTAGGCCGAACTTAGCACACTTTTGCATGTCTCTTTCTCTCTTTGTCTCTGGTAACACAATTTTATGATCAAACTTTGCGATTAAAATATTTTACGACTTTTTAATGCTATACCCAGAATGAAATGAAAAAGTCTCACAAACTACAGATGTTTATGTGTTTCAGCCTGCAGCAAAAAGTGTGCCCACTTGGCTGGTTTAACATATTTCGACCCATGATAATTCAAATGGAGTGTGAGTTGGGGTGTATTGCTCCAAATGAGCTTGAAAATGTAAGGAATACTGAAGGATTATAGCTACTTGAGTGGATGAATGCAGACAAATGTCCACAAACGCACTGGTTTTGTGCCTTTCATTTCAAGTTACTGAAACGAAAATTTGAAATGTCTCTAACCAATTGGTCTTTGAAATGTATTTTCGATATTGAAATACAGATTGATCCATAGTGTTTCAGAAAATATTTCTCTCCAAAACACCAGGTACTTCTTCGTCTGCTTCTGCAAGTATCCATGATGCCGAACCATTTATTTAGACAGAAACTATCAGAGTTTTGTTTAAAGGACTACACAGCATGCTTTTTTACCGCTTATGTTAGCTTACCACCTATAACCGTTGTTCATGATACGATAAAGGAGAAATTAAGAGTGACCTGGCCTTTGCCTGGTTAAAGCTTCGTTACCTGCTATCTAAAACGCCCCTAAGTCACCTCTTTGATTCAATCAAATGACAAAATGCAAATTACTTTTAAAAGTTACAAATCTATGTATCTCTCACTGCCGCCGCGCCCATACTAAACTGCATTTCGCTTCACATTATTCCCCCATATCCCTATGACTATCTATGATAGCTCAATGAACTCCTGAGGGCGTTTAATTACACAACAAATTCTTAAATGGTGATTTGGTGAAAATTGTTCTAATTATAAACCCCATAATTGAGACTTAATTATCGGTCTCGTCAATGGGCCTGGGTTTTTTTGAGACGGTCAATCAACATGTGCCGCACCCCAAGGGCAAATATTCATAGGCAACCGTCCCCCAAAGACAAAAGTCATTGGCCTTAACTGAATTTATTTTTCTCCTTTTTTTCGTCCAAGTGAACTGTGAATAGCGCCAATGAAGAGAGCAAAAAAAAGTGAATGAAGAAAAACAAGTAAGAAGGCGTTAAGTTCGGCCGGGCCGAACTTTGGATACCCACCACCTCGGGTATATATGTGAACCACATTTCTTCAAAATCCAGTGAAAAATGCATACATTAAGCCCCATAGCAGCTCTATAGATATCATCCGATTTAGACCAAATGCTTATGACTACAAGTCATTGTTCAACCGAGAGATCGGTCTATATGGCAGCTATATCCAAATCTGGACCGATCTGAGCCAAATTGAAGACAAATATCGAAGGGCCCAACACAAGTCATTGTCCCAAATTTCGGCGACATCGGACAATAAATGCGCTTTTTATGAGCCCAAAACCTTAAATCGAAAGATCGGTCTATATGGCAGCTATATCCAAATCTGGACCGATCAGGGCCAAATGGAAGAAAGATATCGAAGGGCCTAAGGCAAATCACTGTCCCAAATTTCAGCAAAATCGGATAATAAATGTGGCTTTTATGGGCCTAAGACCATAAATCGGGGGATCGGTCTATATGGCAGCTATATCCAAATTTGGACCGATCTGGGCAAAATTGACGAAGAATGTCGAAGGGCTCAACGCAACTCACTGTCCCAAATTTCAGCAAAATCGGATAATAAATGTGGCTTTTATGGGCCTAAGACCATAAATCGGAGGATCGGTCTATATGGCAGCTATATCCAAATTTGGACCGATCTGGACCAAATTGACGAAGGATGTCGAAGGGCTCAATGCAACTCACTGTCCCAAATTTCAGCGAAATCGGATAATAAATGTGGCTTTTATGGGCCTAAGACCATAAATCGGAAGATCGGTCTATATGGCAGCTATATCCAAATCTAAACCGATCTGGGCCAAATTGACGAGGAATGTTGAAGGGCCTAACACAACTCACTGTGCCAAATTTCATTCAAATCGGATATAAAATGTGGCTTTTATGGGCCTAAGACCCTAAATCTGAGGATCGGTCTATATGGCAGCTATATCCAAATTTGGACCGATCTGAGCCAAATTGACGAAGGATGTCGAAAGGCCCAACGCAACTCACTGTCCCAAATTTCAGCAAAATCGGATAGTAAATGTGGCTTTTATTGGCCTAAGACCCTAAATCGGCGGATCGGTCTATATGGGGGCTATATCAAGATATAGTCCGATATAGCCCATCTTCGAACTTAACCTGCTTATGGACAAAAAAAGAATCTGTGCAAAGTTTCAGCTCAATATCTCAATTTTTAAAGGCTGTAGCGTGATTTCAACAGACAGACGGACAGACGGACAGACGGACAGACGGACAGACGGACGGACATGTCTAGATCGTCTTAGATTTTCACGCTGATCAAGAATATATATACTTTATAGGGTCGGAAATGGATATTTCGATGTGTTGCAAACGGAATGACAAAATGAATATACCCCCATCCTTCGGTGGTGGGTATAAAAAAATGCAAATTCCTTTGTTAATTTCGACAATTAAAGGAAGTTCTTTGTTGTGTGTTAAGTTTTATTTGTTATTCAAAGCTCGAAGAAACGCCCCAAGAAGACGACTGCGATTTTGGACATTGTGTGAGAACGTCATTTGCCGCCCGTTTTTTGTTCACATCATGGCTGAGAATGTGTTGCTGTTTTGCTGTTTTGTTTTGTCGAAAATGACACGGCTTGGAGCAAATTTTATGCAACAAGGGTCGATCGGTTGCTGAACTTTTGCAATATGTGTGGTGATATGAAAAAGTACAAAAATTAACAAACAGAAACAAAAAAACCCAAGCTTGGCTGAAATCTGTCCGCTTCACATTAATTTGTGATTATTTTAGCTTGTCAAGTGTCAGACACCAAACCCGAGGTTAAAGAACTTTCAAAAAAGGATTGATAAAATTTTTTTTGCATATCGAGGACAAGTTAGCGAATACCTCTATTACCAGGGGCATGAATAATGACAAAAATCGCTACGAATATTTACTTTACAATTGTAGCAACAATGCTGAAAGAGTTTTTGTAGGATACCGTATCGTAAAAATAAGCATGTCCACCTCTCACGCTGATAGATTGGGTTCGAATCCTAGCAAGAATATAAGAAATAGCATTCAGCGGTGGTTATGCCCTCCTAATGCTGGCGACATTTGTGAGGTACTTTGTAATGCAAAAACTGTTACATTACGTTAGGACTCGGCTATAAAAAAGAGTCCCCTTATCATTGAGCTTAAACTTGAATTGGACAGACCTCACTTGTAAGTGAGAAGTATGGCCATGCTCCTGAATGGAATGTTCATGGGAAATCGGATTATAAATGCGCCTTTTATGGGACCAAGACCTTAAATCGAGAGATCGGTATATATGACAGCTATATCCAAATCTAAGCCGATCTAGGCCAAATTAAAGAAGGATATCGAAAGTCCTTACACAACTCACTATCCCAAATTTCGGTTACATCGGACAATAAATGGGGCTTTTATGGGCCCAAAATCTTAAATCGAGAAATCAGTCTATATGGCAGCTATATCCAAATCTGAACCGATTTGTGCCATATTGCAGAAGAATGTCGAGGGGCTTAACTTAACTCACTGTCCCAAATTTCGGCGATATCGGACAATAAATGCGTTTTTTATGGAGCCAACGCCTTAAATTGAGAGATCGGTCAATATGACAGCTATATTCAAATCTGGACCGAACTGGGCCAAATTGAAGAAATTTATCAAAGGGATTAATTTGACTCACTGTCCCAAATTTCAGCGTCATTAGACAATAAATGCGCCTTATATGGGCCCAAAGCCTTAAATCGAGAGATCGGTCTATATGGCAGATATATTCAAATCTGGACCGATCTGGGCCAAATTTAGGGAGGATGTCGAAGGGCCTAACACAACTCATTGTTCCAAATTTCAGCAAAAGCGGACAATAAATGCGCCTTTTATGGGCCCAAAGCCTTAAATCGAGATATCGGTATATATGGCAGCTATATCCAACTCTGGACCGATCTGAGTCTAATTGAAGACGAATGTCAAAGGGCCTAACAAAACTCACTGTCCCAAATTTTGGCAAAATCGGGACATTAAATGCGCCTTTTATGGGCGCAAGAGCTTAAATCGAGAGATCGGCCTATATGGCAGCTATATCCAAATCTGGACCGAATTGGACCAAATTGAAGAAGGATGATGAAGGGCCCAACACAACTTAATGTCCCAAATTTCGGCGAAATGGGACAACAAATTTGACTTTTGTGGGCCCAAAACCTTAAATCGAGAGATCGGTCTATATGGCAGCTATATCCAACTCTGGATGGATCTGGACCAAATTGAGGGAGAATGTCGAAGGGCCTAACACAACTCATTGTCCCAAATTTCAGCAAAATCGGACAATAAATGTGGCTTTTATAGGCCTAAGACCTTTAATCGAGAGATCGGTCTATATGGCAGCTATATCCAAATCTAAACCGATCTGGGCCATATTGCAGAAGTATATTGAAGGGCCCAACACAACTCACTGTACCGAAATGGGACAATAAATGCGCCTTTTATGGGCCTAAAACCTTCAGGACTGGGAGCCATACCAGTTTATAGACCGATTTGATTCGTAACTGGTCACCCAAATCGGGCAAAAATATTGGCTTGTAAGGACTCAAGAAGTCGAATCGGGAGATCGGTTTAAATGGGATCTATATCAGGTTGTAGATCGATTTGAACCGTGTTTAGCACAGTTTTTGTAAGTCATAACAGAACACTACATGCAAAATTTTATGCAAATCGTCCCAAAAATTGCAGCTTACAAAGGCTCAAGAAGTCAAATCAGGAGATTGGTTTATATGGGACCTGTATCAGGTAATAGACCGATGTGGACCGTATTTGACGCAGTTATTTGAAGTCAAATCGGACAAGAATTGCGGCTTATAAGAGCTCAAGAAGTAAAATCGGGAAATCGGTTTATATGGGAACTATATTCAAATCTGAACCGATATGGCCCATTTGCATGCACTCACGACCTACATCAAGAGTAAGTATCTGCGCAAAATTCCAAGCGGCTAGCTTTACGCGTTTGACCGCTATCGTCATTTCGACAGACGGACGGACGGATGGACATGGCTAGATCGTCTCAGAACCTCGAGACGATCAAGAATATATATACTTTATAGGGTCTTAGATGAATATTTCGAGGTTTTACATACGGACTATACCCCTATCCTATGGTGATAGTTATAAAAATGTCGATGATATTTTCTCCTAAGGTCAAACTTCGATGAAAATTTCTCTTTACCGATTAGCATCTGATCCTCGATTTCCTTATCCGATTTTGACGAAATTTCATACAAGCATTATTAAGAGTATTCTTATTGACGTAGTTTTTCTAATACCCTCCACCATAGAATGAAGGTATACTAATTTCGTCGTACCGTTTGTAATACATCGAAATATTGATCTGAGACCCAACATTTTTTGTCGATTTAGCTATGTCCGTCCGTCTTTCCGCCCGTCTGTCCGTCCGTCTGTCCATCCATCTGTCCGTCCGTCTTTCCGTCCGCTTTTGAGCACGGCAGCTTTAGAAGAAATAAAAGCTAGGTGCTTGAAATTTTACATAAATACTTCCTATTAGTGCATGTCGTTTGGGATCGTAAATGAGCCAAATCGTGAGCCTCTAGATGGCGCAATTCATATACGATTTGGTTGAAATTTTGCACCAAGTGTTATATTTGGACTTCCAACAACTCTGACAAGTATGGTCTCAATCAGTTGATAAACTTATATAGCTCCCATATAAGCCGATTTTGGTTCTTGTCTTCTGGAGCCGCTAGAGGGCGCAATTACCACCCGATTTGGCTGAAATTTTGCACAAAGTGTTTTGATTTAACTATCAAAAACTGTGCCAGGTAGGCACACAATCTGATATAGCTCCCATATAAACCGATTTCGAATCTTGACTTATTGAGCCGATAGAGGGCGCTATAACTATCCGATTTGGCTGAAATTAAGCATGAAGTGTTTTGGTCTAAGCATCAAAAACTGGTCAGCTATATCTTATTATAAACTGATTTGGATCATACTTGACACAGTCATTGGGAGACATGCGAAAACGACATGTGCAAAATTTCAACCAAATTGGATAAGTATTGCGCCCCCTAGAGACGCAAAAAGTCTAAACGGACTGATTTAAACCACACTAAATACAGTTGTTGAAAGTCATACCAAAACGATATGTGTAAAATTTCAGCCAAATCGGATAACAATTGCGCCCTCTTAAAGCTCAAGAAGTGTAATCGGGCGATCGGTATATATGGCAGTTATATCAAATTATGATCCGATTTGAACCATACTTGACACAAATATTGGATGTCATACCAAAACAACACGTGTAAAATTTCGAATGAGAATTGGGTCCTTTAGAAGCAGAAGAAGTCAAGATCGCTCTATATGGCTGCAATGTCAAACGTGGACTGATTTGGCTCATTTACAATACCAAAAAATTTCAAGCGCTAGCGTGCCTTCGACAGACAGACGGACAGAGAGGCGGACAGACAGACAGACGAACGGACAGAGGACAGAAAGAAGAACGGACAGACAGACAGACGAACGGACAGAGGACAGAAAAACGAACGGACGGACAGAAGGATGGACGGACGGACAGAAGGACGGACGGACGGACAGAAGGACGGACGGACAGAAGGACGGACGGACAGAAGGACGGACGGACAGAAGGACGGACGGACAGAAGGACGGACGGACAGAAGGACGGACGGACAGAAGGACGGACGGACAGAAACACGGACGGACAGAAGGACGGACGGACAGAAACACGGACGGACAGAAGGACGGACAGACGGACGAACAGACATACGGACCGACAAACGAACGAACAGACGGACGGACAGACGGACAGACAGATGGACGGACAGACGGACGAACAGACGGATGAACAGACAGACGGATGGACAGACCGACGGACAGACAGACAGACGGACGGACGGACAGGCGGACGGGCAGATGGACAGAAGAACAGAAGGACGGGCGAACAGGCAGACATAGCTCGATCGACTGAAAATATCAGGATGGCCAATAATATATAAACTTTATGGGGTCCCAGGCAAATATTTCAAGGTGTTGCAAACGTAATGACGAAATTATGATACCCGCATCCTTTGCTTGATTCCCGCCTACTAATAAAATTCTTAATTATTTTCCATGCCACGCCCTTACGTGGATTCATGTCTGGTAGGTTGTCCCCACCTAAGTGCCGGTGTCTGTTAGCATCGAAACCATGGGAAACGATAATGACATAGGAAATGCCCCAACGTCCCATCATCTTCCCCGCATGCCCTACACTAAATTTCGAAGACGGTAAAATACTTCCCAAAATTTATTTTGCGGCTATCGTTATGTCATAGTTCTATACCTGAAAGCAGCCTTACCGACATGGTGATGTCAAATGTCCCGACGTGAAGACCAAGGTCAGCAGCATTCGCCTCAAACTCATATCTCCCTGGGAAGGGAATGTAAAACCAGTAAGGAAAGGTAAAAGTCGGGCCGTGCCGACTTTATAATACCCTACACCTACCCTATAAACACAAAAGGGGGGCTACATCTAATTCTGTACAACAAATTACCCAAAATCCGACGAACATGGGAGCTATCTAAATCTGAACCGATTTCGACCACACTTTATGGATATTGTGGAAATCGTCAAGGAAAGCGTTGTACAAAATTTTGGGAAATTGCTCAATAAATGCGCTTGCAGTGGGTCTAGGAGTGAACATCGGGATATATATATATCTGAACCGATTTCTATGAAATTCATCAGTAACATCGAGAATTATAAGAAAATCCTTCCTACCAAATGTCAAGAGATTCGGTTAACAAAAGACCATTTTATTGCATTATTACTGCAAATCGGACGAACATATGTAAGGAAGCTATATCCAAATCTGAACCGATTTCTCTGATAATCATCAAGAATATCGGGAGTCATAAGAAAATCCTTCCTGTCAAATTGCGAGAGAATCGATGAACAAATGACCATTTTATTGATGTATTACTGCAAATCGGACGAACATATATATGGAAGCTATATCCAAATCTGAACCGATAAGAAAATCGATTCCTCCAAATTTCGAGAGAATCGGTCAACAAATTACCATTTTATTGCAGTATTACTGCAAATCGGGCGAACATATATATGGGAGCTATATCCAAACCTGAACCGATTTCTATGATAATTATCAAGAATATCAAGAGTCATAAGAAAATCCTTCCTGTCAAATTGCGAGAGAATCGGTGAACAAATGACCATTTTATTGATGTATTACTGCAAATCGGGCGAACATATATATGGAAGGTATATCCAAATCTGAACCGATTTCTATGAAATTCTCTAGTTATATTGAGAATCATAAGAAAATCGATTCCGCCAAATTTCGAAAAAATCGGTTAACAAATGACCATTTTATTGCTGTATTACTGCAAATCGGAAAAACATATATACGGGAGCTATATCCAAATCTGAACCGATTTCTATGATATTCATCATTAATATCGATATTTAGTAATGTGGTAATGCTTTCCAAAGGATTACTCTGCAGTCGAATCAAACGATCAGAATTTTGTTGATGTTTTCTCTCAAGGCAACATTTGTATAGAATTTTCTGTAAAGTCAAAATTTAGATGAAAGTTGTAATAAGGCAAAATATGGATGGAAATATCTCTAAAGCCAAAAATTTTCTCTTCAAGCAATGTTTGATTAAAGACAAATGAAGGGAAAATAAACTAGCACGATGCAGTCATTGGGGTGTCAAAAAAAGGCACTTTGAAATTGAGGCAAACCCCAGTCTCCTTGGGTTTGCCTCAATTTCAAAGGACTCTGCAGCAGGACATACTAGCCGGTCGCTACGAATGGGACTCTAAGGATAGTTCTGTGAGAGTAGAAAACAAATCCGATATTTTAATTATGAACAAAATGCCTAGAGACCCCACCATCCCCCGACCCAAAAACATTTGATCTGACAACAAACAAAATATGCTTCATGCAAAAATTCCCAGTGTAGGAGTCATTTCGAAATTGTTTCAGATTTTTTGTACAATGCCTTATAAAACCAACTTGGCCAATTTGTCCCATTCATCACTGTTGCATTGCCATAGCAAATATCGGACCTCCCAGACACTCTTTGATTGCCACCGTTTAGTTCCTTCCACTCATTCCAATGGCCTGACTGTTGCGTTGTAAGCGCCTCTTATATTTTCACATATATGAGCATTTAAGGCTAAATTTAGATTTTATTCACAGAAAAAAAAGAAGCATGTGAAACCCAAAGGCCATCACAACAAAAAAAGAGCACAAACATCATCAACACCAAGCGTAAACATCAAAAAATTAAATAAATAAATATCACAATAAAAAAAAAAACAAAATTAAAGCACCAACAAGAATAACATGAGCTGCTGCCATAGCTTAGTTGTAGTAGACAACAAACAAAACGAAAGGCAAGAAAAAAAACAGAAAAAAGCGAAAGCGTAATGTGAAACATTATGCGAAGCGCATATTGAAAAGACGTAAATGAACGATGTTGTCCTTGAGTCTGAAGACAAAATTTTTGGAGAATTCATTGAACTCCTTGCACAAGAAATTAAAAAAATTAAAACTCACTCACACACATGCAGGCACCATAAAATGGACATTTACTGACTAGAGAGTGGAGTGACAGTGTATGGCGGCAGTGTGAAAGGAGGGGAATTGCATAGAAGTATTTTTTTTGTCATTGTATTAATGGTGGTTTTCAACCATTGAATGTCTCTTAAAATTATAGCGACAAATCGGGTTATATGCCAGCTATGAAAATTTGTTTGTCTATGTTTTCCAAATATAGAACAGAGGCAGAAGGTAAATGTAACTCACCATGCCAAGAAAAAGCCATTTGTACCGCAATTTATGAGAACATCCAATATGGGGGCAAACATGACCACTTCTGCTGGGGTATTGGAGACAATTTTAAGATATCCGGCCCATAGTCATACAGACTCCAGTAAAGAAGTATTTTGAAGGCAAACACGGTGGTACATGCAAACCGGGAAGACCAAAAGCCTTTTCCATCGGTGTGGTGGGGGACACCTCGAATCTTCATGTCAGATATTTTACAATGAGCGCAGTAGATCGAGGCGCTTGGAACGCTATTCTACGTTCGGCTAGTGGAACAAATATTCAGTCATAGCCATTTAAAGTAAAGTAAGTCATACAGATTACGTATGTGGCAGCCAATACGACTATGGGACTTAAGGCGATGAGCGTGAATAGAAGATGGTAGCAATTCAAGCCATAGCAGGAGAATTCAAGCCACAATAGTAACACTGGATGGAATGGAAGAGGTTTCGGATTAGATACCTGCGACGACACTTGAGGTCGAGTGAGGCATTACTGCCAGCTACACGGTCTTAGATTGTAGGAACTCTGATTTTGTCATCTAGAAGTTCATGCTTCACGAGTGGATTAAAGCTAGAGCTCAGAGTGGGCCTGGGGTCCGCAATGAGAACCCAGTGAGTGAGGCATGTTTCCAAATGTCTAACCATAATATGGACCTGAAGGCCACAGTAGCGCAGAGGTTAGCATACCGCCTATGACGCTGAACGAATCAGGGTTCGAATGCTGGTTAGAACATCAGAAAAATTTTCAGTGGTGGTTTTGCCCCCCCAATGCTTGCCCTCGAAAGCCACCGTAACGCAGAGGTTAACATGTCCGCCTACGACGCTGAACACCTAGGTTCGAATCCTGGCGAGATAATCAGAAAAAAATGTTTTCAGCGGTGATTTTCCCCTCCTAATGCTGGCCACACTTGTGAGGTACTATGCCATGTAAAACTTCTCTCCAAAGAGGTATCTCACTGCGGCACGCCGTTCGGACTAGGCTATAAAAAGGAGGCCCCTTATCATTGAGCTTAAACTTGAATCGGACTGCATTCATTGCTAAATGAGAAGTTTGCCCCTGTACCTTAGTGGAATGTTCATGGGAAAAAGTTAAAAATTTTGCAAATTTCCAATGCTGGCAATATTTGTGAGGTACTGTACCATTTTGCATGGCAGCCATATAAAAACTTCTTCACAAAGAGGTCTCGCACTGCTGCACGCCTTTCGGATGCGGCTATAGAAAGCAGTCTCCTTATCATTGAGCTTAAACTTAAATCGGACAGCACTCTTTATTAAGGGAAAGATTCTCCCTTAATGGAATGTTCGTCCATCCGTCCGTCCGTCTGTCTGTCGAAAGCACGCTAACTTTCGAAGCAGTAAAGCTAGCCGCTTGAAATTTTGCACAAATACTTTTTATTAGTGTACGTCTGTTGCGATTGTAAATGGGCCAAATCGGTCCATGTTTTGATATAGCTGCCATATAAACCGATCTTGGGTTTTGAATTCTTGAGCCTCTAGATGGCGCAATTTTCGTCCAATTTCGTATCACTTCCAACGGCTGTGTTAAGTGTGATTCACATCGGTTCATAATCTGGTATAGCTCTCATATAAACTGATCTTGAATCTTGAATTTTTGAGCCTCTAGAGGGCGCAATTCTCATCCGATTTGGCTGAAATTTTGCATGAGGTGTTCTGTTATGACCTCCAATAACTGTGCTAAGTATGGCGCAAATCGGTATATAACCTGATATAGCTGCCTTATAAACAGATCTGGGATCTTGACTTCTTGAGCCTCTAGAGGGCGCAATTATCATTCGATTTGGCTGAAATTTTGCACGAAGTTGTTTGCTGCCATATATACCGATCTGGGATCTTGACTTCTTGAGCCTCTAGAGGGCGCAATTCTCATCCAAATTTGGCAGAAATTTTGTGCAACGGCTTCTCTCATGACCTTGAACATAGGTGTTCAATATGGTCGGAATCGATCAATGGCTTGATACAGCTCCCATATAAACCTATCTCGCGATTTTGCTTTTTGAGCCCCTACAAGGTGCAATTCTTATCCGAATGAACTGAAATATCGCACAATGACTTCTACAATGTTCAGCATTAATTTATGGTCCGAATCGGACTATAACTTGATATAGCTCTAATAGCAGTTCTTATTCAATATTCTTTGTGTGCCTGAAAAGAGATACCGCGCTTAGAACTCGATATATGTTATCCATGGTGAAGGGTATATATTGGGTTGCCCAAGTAATTGCGGATTTTTCATATAGTCTACGTTGACAAATTTTTTCACAGCTTGTGACTCTGTAATTGCATTCTTTTTTCTGTCAGTTATCAGCTGTTATTTTTAGCTTGCTTTAGAAAAAAAAGTGTTAAAAAAGTATATTGGATTAAAGTTCATTCTAAGTTTTATTAAAAATGCATTTACTTTCTTTTAAAAAAATCCGCAATTACTTTTTGGGCAACCCAATAAGATTCGGTCCAGCCGAACTTAGCACGTTCTTGCTTATTTATACTCACCGCCATAGGAAGGGGGTATACTAATCTAGTCATTCCGTTTGTAACACCTCAAAATATTGATCTGCGACTTTATGGTCTTAACATTCTAAGTCGATTTAGCCATGTCCTTCCTTCCGTACTTGTGGTCGTCTGTGGAAATAACAATAACGGCGAACGCGTAGAGCTAGCTGCACAAAATTGCACAGATACTTTTTATTGATGTAAGTCGTTGGGTACTGCAAATGGGTCATATCGGTTCAAATTTGGATACAGCTCCCAGATAAAGTGATCCTTTGACTTGATTTCTTAAGCTCCTGGGAGCTGCAATTATTAACCGTTTGGGCTGAAATTATGCACATAGTGTTCTGTTACGATTTCCAACAATCTCTCCAAATATGGTCTGAATCGCTTTATAACCTGATGTAGCTCCCATATAAACCGATCTCCCGATTTGACATCTTGAGCCCCTAGAAGCCGCAGTTGTTATCCGATTCAGCTGACATTTTGCACGTAGTGTTCTGTTATGCCTTCCAACAGTCGTGACAAGTATGGTCCAAATCGGTGTATAACCCGATTTAGCTCCTATATAAACCGACCTCCTAATTTGACATCTCAAGGCCCTGGAGGACTCAATTTTTATCGACTTTGTTCATGTAGCCACCGCGGGCGAGTTTACGTCTATCAATACGTTGAACCAAATTTTCGAGGAATCGGCTACACATTTCAGCAAAAACGACGGTTATTTCCCATTGGCTCTGAGCTTATCCAACATCGTCGGCTTGTTGGCATAGACCAATGATTTGACGCAGCCCCAAAGAAAATAGTCTAGAGGCATCAAATCGCACGAACTAGGCGGCCAATCGACTCGACCATTTCTAGAGATAACACCCTCATCAAACTTACTCCACAATAAATCGATTCTAGCGTGTGATGTGTGGCTTGTGGCACCGCCCTGTTGAAACCGCATGTAGTCCAGGTCAATATCTTTCAATTTAGGCCAAAAATAGTCAGTGATTATGGTGCGTTAGTGTCATCCATTTGCGGTAACGTGACGATTGGCATCGCGGACGAAGAAGTATGGCCCAATGACGCCGCCGGCATGCAATCCGCAAAAGTTATTTTTTGTGGATGAAGTGATGATTCGTGAAGCACATGTGGAATATCACCTGACCAATAGGGCATGTTTTGCTTATTGATGAACCCATTAAGCCAAAAATCGGATTCGTCATACTTGGAGTTAACGCTCCTAAAGTAGCGGTCACTTAACTCCGAATTTCCGTATTAAATTTTTATGCTTTGCAAACGTTGTTCGTTGTGTGGTACCATGATGAAACTGTTGAGTTTACTGAATAAATTGACATTAGCAGTTCGAGTGTAATAATGCGTTCAAAAATTAAATTCAATGTTGTAAAGTCCCCTTTGTATTATATAAACAAAGTTTTTGTACTCGGTGACTTTAAGTATAATTTGATAAGGAAATTTTGTGCCTTTGACTACCTACTCCTGCAATGAAGAATTTTTACCGATTTTTCACACCAACTTAGAAAAATTACTCAATAATTTAAAAAAACTATTGGGTTGCCCAAAAAGTAATTGCGGATTTTTTAAAAGAAAGTATATGCATTTTTAATAAAACTTAGAATGAACTTTAATCAAATATACTTTTTTTACACCTTTTTTCTAAAGCAAGCTAAAAGTAACAGCTGATAACTGACAGAAGAAAGAATGCAATCACAGAGTCAAAAGCTGTGAAAAAATTTGTCAACGCCGACTATATGAAAAATCCGCAATTACTTTTTGGGCAACCCAATAGCTAACATTTTTAGAAATTCTGATGTTTGGGGTAAATTTTGGATTTTGGTGCTTTAAGAGACTTATAGCAGGGTTTTAAAATTTTGATCACCCACAAATCATTTTTAAAGAGTTTATAATTCTCTTTTTCGAAAAATTACCTTAAAGGCCCCTTTAAAGATCGTTTGAAGGTTCAAGTATTCCACAAAATACTTTAACCTTCCCAAAGCCAAGAGATTGTAGACCTAAAACAAAGTGATTGTGAGTATTCGTAGCCCGAGTTTTTACTAAAATGTCCTTTCAACAAAATCCGGTGAAATTTGCATACCTTATGTCCCATAGCAGCCATATCGAAATATGTTCCGATTTGGACCAAATTCGATAAGGATATTGAGTGGTCTAATAAGAACATGCCATTGTTCAATTTTGCAGAACAAAATATTGGTATTTTTGGTAGCTATAGAAATAGACCGATCTGAACCATATACCACACGGATGTCGAAAAGCCTAGTATAAGGCACTGTGTCAAATTTCAAAGACATCGGATTATAAATGCGCCTTTTATGGCTCCAAAACCTCAAATCGAGAGATCGGTCTATATGGCAGCTACATCCAAATCAGGACCGAATTGGGCCAAGTGGTAGAAAAATCCAGAAGAGCCTAACACAACCCACTATCCTAAATTTCGGCGACATGGGACGATAAATGCACCTTTTATGGCTCCAAAACCTTAAATCGAAAGATCGGTCTATATGGCAGCTGTATCCAAATCTGGAACGATGTGAGCCAAATTGTAGAAGAATGTCGAAGAACCTAACACAACTCACTGTATCAAATTTCGGCGACATCGGACAATAAATGCGGCTTTTATGGGCCCAAAGCCTTAAATCGAGAGATCGGTCTATGTGGCAGCTATATCCAAATCTGGACCGATGTGAGACAAATTGAAGGGGGATGTCGAATGGCCTAGCACAACTCCCTGTCCCAAATTTCAGCACAATCGGATAATAAAATTGGTTTTTATGGGCCTAAGACCCTAAATCAGCGATCGGTCTATATGACAGCTATACCCAAATCTGAACCAATCCGAGGCAAATTAAAGTAGGATGTCGACTGGCCTAACACAACTTACTGTCCCAAATTTCAGCAAAATCGGATAATAAATGTGGCTTTTATGGGCCTAAGACCCTAAATCGGTGGATCGGTCCATATGGGGGCTATATCCAAATCTGGACCGATCTGAGCCAAATTGAAGAAAGATGTCGAGTGGTCTAGCACAACTCACTGTCTCAAATTTCAGCAAAATCGGATAATAAATTTGGCTTTTATAGGCCTAAGACCCTAAATCAGCGGATCAGTCTATATAACAGCTATATCCAAATCTTAACCGATCTGAGCCAAATTAACATGGGATATCGAGCGGCCTTACACTTCTCACTGTCCCAAATTTCATCAACATCGGATGATAAATGTGACTTTTATGGGCCTAAGACCCTAAATCGGCGGAGCGGTCTATATGGGGGCTACATCAAGATATAGTCGGAAATAACCCATCTTCAAACTTAACCTGCTTATGGACACAAAAAGAATCTGTGCAAAGTTCAAGCTCAATATCTCTATGTTTAAAGGCTGTAGCGTGATTTCAACAGACACACTGACGGACATAGCTAGATCGTCATAGATTTTTACGCTTATCAAGAATATATATATATATATATATATATATATATATATATATATATATTTATATATATGTATATATATATATATATATATATATATATATATATATATATATATATATATATATATATATATATATATATATATATATATATATATATATATATATATATATATATATATATATATATATATATATATATATATATATATATATATATATATATATATATATATATATATATATATATATATATATATATATATATACATATATATAAATATATATATATATATATATATATATATATATATTTATATATACATATATATATATATATATGGATATTTCGATGGCTTGCAAACGGAATAACAAAATGAATAATGCGCATATAAGTTCGATATAGAACAGAAGTGACCAAGGTGGCGTATGACGTATGGCTCATATGGCCATAATTGTCGTATAGTAATCATACGCACCCCGGGTCAATAATAACGAAATATTTGTAAATGGTTAGTTTTGTGTCAAAGGTCGTCGCAAATCTTATGTGTTATCTTTTTTTTTACTATAACCGTGGACATAACATGAATTTCTTACATAAAACATAGAGAGCCCATGGCTTGCCCCGATGAAATATTTCTATTTTAAAAAGGCTATACATAAGCAAATTTGACAATGTTCTATAGAGGTTTACCATACTTGTTTCCCAACCACGGCAGCAAGAGAGAATATTTACGTTCTCATTCCAAATGCAACACTTGGAACTGCCAAGACTTTGGACCTGATGAGGTACAAGTATATATATTCTGAGGCTATCTAGCCATATCCGTCCGTATGTCTGTTGTAATTATGCTACCGTCTATAAAAATAAAGATATGGAGCAAGAACTTTGCCCAAATTCGTTTTTCCCCTCCAAATGCCTATTTTAAGTTTGAATGCAGGCTATATCGGATTCTATCTTTATAGAAAGTGACCTACAAATGACGTTTTATAACCCAATTTCGAGGAAACTTCGGACAGTGAGTTATATCCGTTGGCCGATCCAGATCAGCCAACATTTGAGTATAGCTGCCATATAGGCTGATCACATGATTAAAAGTTTTAATCCCTTAAAGCCAGATTTATTTACCGATTTTGCTAAAATTTGGCACATTGAGCTATGTCATCCCTAAATATGGGCTATATCGCACTATATTTTGATATATCTGCCATATAAAGGGTGATTTCTTAAGAGCTATAGGAAAGTTTTTCAAAAAAAAAAAAGGAAAAAAAAACACATAAAACTCAAAAAATTCATGAAATCTATATTTGAATATAGTTCGGTATAGTATGCAAATGTTGACCGTGACTGCGACTCAAATGGTCCATCCACTTTGTCCAATTTTGCCATACTCTTTCCAACATTTCGGCCGGTATCTCACGAATAAATGCTTCAATGTTGTCCACCAATGAGTCAATTGAAGCAGGCTTGTCTGTATAGACATGAGCTTTAACATAGCTCCACAAAAACTAGTCTAAAGGCGTTCAAACGCTCGATCTAGGCGGCCAATTGACCGGTCCCCAACGTGAAATTAAATATTCACCGAACTCGCCTCTCCATAAGTCCAGTGTTACGCGTGCTGTGTGGCATGTGGAACCGTGTTGATAAAACCACATGTCATGCAAGTCAAGCTATTTGGGCAAAAAAAAGTTGGATATCATCCCATGGTAGCGCTCACCATTCACAGTTACGTTACGATTCGCATCATTCGAAGTACGGTCCAGTGATGCCACCAGCCCATAAAGCGAGACCAACTGTAACTTTTTCTGGATGCATTGATAGCTCTTGCAATGCTCCCGGATGATCTTCACTCGAAAATCGACAATTCTGTTTATTTAGGTACCCATTGAGCCAAAAATGAGCTTCTTCTCTGAACACAATTTCTTCCTTTCTTTCTTTTGATAATAAAATTCAATAATTTGCGAGCGTTGTTCGTTTTTGTGTCTGTCCGTTCGTGTGTAAGTCAGTTGAAATCACGAAACAGGCTTAAAAATTGAGATATTATATTGAGACACAGACTCGTATTTCAGCTATACGTGGGTTAACTTCTTGAATGGGCCAAATCAGACTATATTTGGATATAGCTCCCATATTGACCAACCTGGCGATTTAGGGTCTTAAGCCCTTAAAAGCCGATTTTTTTTTTTGGATCGATTTAGCTGAAATTTGAAACAGAAAGTTGTACTTGGAAACCGGATATTCAAACCGAATATGGCCTATATCGGCCCATATTTACATAAAGCTGAAATATCGACCGATCTCCTGATTTAGGGTCTTAAGCCAATAAAAGCCGCAATTATTATCCAATTTCGCTGAAATTTCAAAACAGTGAGTTATTTTAAGCCACCCGAAATCCAACTCAAATGTGTGTCAGATCGGTCTATAGTCATATATATTTTAGCTGCTATATAGACTCAATTGCCGATTAAGGGTCTTAAGCCCATAAAAGCCGCAATTATTATCTGATTTCGCTGAAATTTTACATAGCGAGTTGTTTTAAGAATTCCGACATCTGACATGAATATGGTTGAGATCGAACTATATTTAGATATGGCTGTCATTTAGACCGATCTGCCGATTAAGGGTCTTAAGCCCATAAAAGCTGCATTTATAAACTGATTTCGCTGAAACTAGAACAAGTAAGTTGTTTTTGGACTTCCGTCATCGCACCTAAATATGGTTCAGATTGGCCTTTATTTAGATATAGCTGCCATTTGGACAGATCTGCAGATTTGGGGTCTTAAGCCCATTAAAGCGACAATTATTATCCAATTTCGCAGAAATTTGGGATAGTAAGCAACGTTTGGCCCTCTTTACATTCTTATTTAATTTGTCTCAGATCGGTTCAGATTTGTATATAACTGCCACATAGACCGATTTCTCGATTTCATACCCATAAAAGACGCATTTATTGTCCCATTCTGCTAAAATTTCAGTCAGAAAGTTATGTTGGGGCTTTCGATTCAGATTTGCATATGGTTGCCATATAGACCGATCTCTCGATTTAAGGTCGCATTTATTGTGCAATAACTCTAAAATTTGGTATAGCGAGTTGCGTTAGGTTCCATGACATCTCTCTTCAATACGGCCCGGATTTGTTCAGATTTGGCTATAGCTGTCATATATTCCGATCTGCTGATTTAAGGTTTTAGGTTCATAGAGAGTTGAATTTATTAACCGATTTCGCTGAAATAAGGCACAATGAGTTTAAGATCCGTCTATATTTCGATATAACTGCCATATAGACCAATCTCTCAATTTGTGGTCTTGGGCCAATAACAGGCTTATTTATTGTCCGATTTTGTTGAAGTTTGATATAGCAAGTTGTGTTATGCTCCTCGACATCCCAGCAGGGAGGTGCTGGGTATCCAAAGTTCGGCCCGGCCAAACTTAATGCCTTTTTTACTTGTTTTTCCACTAAAATCTCCCAGAAGGATTTTAATATCTTGGGCGTGACAGCGCTCATATTCTCCTTCTAGGCGCACGTAGAAAATATCCTTGGTCTGTTCATACTTATCTTCCGTCGGGGCATGGGCACAAATAATGCTGATGTTGAAGAATTTGGCTTTTATGTGGATTTTGGCTAGCCTCTTATCCACCGGAGTAAACCTGAACAAGGTGTCTCAGTCTCCGAATAACCACAAATCCACAGCCGAATTCATGCCAAGTTTATGCCCAATGATATGGGACCTCCTTTCTATAGCCGAGTTCGAACGGTGTGCCACAGTGCGTCACCACTTTTGAGGAGAAGTTTTTATATGGCATAGTACCTCACAAAAGTTGCCAGCAATAAAAGGGGATAACCACCGCTGAAAATTGTATGATGGTATCGCAAGGTTTTGAACCCAGTCGTTCAGCTTCATAGGCGGATATGCTAACCTCTGCGCTACGGTGGCCTCCATTCCGTTTGTAACACCTCGAAATATTCCTCCAAGAATGATCGCCTCGACGTTCTAAGTCGATCTTACCATGTCCGTCTGTCGAAATCACTATAGCAGTCGAACGCGTAAAGCTAGCCGCTAGGAATTTTGCAATAGTGGCCATATTGGTTCTGATTTGGACTTAGCTCCCATATAAACCGATCTCCTGATTTGACTTCTTGAGCCCTTGCAAACCGCAACTTTTGTGCGATTTGGCTGAAATTTTGCATTTAGTGTTTTGTTGTGATTCCCATGCACTGTCTAAGGCTGCATATAACGTGATATAGCTCCCATATAAACCGATCTCATGATTTGACTTCTTGAATCCTTGGAAGACATAATTTTTGTCCGATTTGGCTTAAATTTTACACGCGGTGTTCTGTTATTTTTTTCAACAACTGTGCCAAGTACTTTTCAAATCAGTCTGTAACCTGATATAGCCCCCATATAAACCAATCTCCCGATTTGACTTCTTGAGCCCTTACAAATCGCAATTTTTATACGATTTGGCTGCAATTTAGCATGTTGTGATTTGTTATGACTGTGCCAAGTATGGTCAACATCGGTCTATAACCTGATATGGCTCCCATATAAACTGATGTGCCGATTTGACTTCTTCGTCCCTTACAAGCCGCAATTTTTCTGTGATGACTTTCAAAAACTGTACCAAATACGCTCCAAATTGGTCTATAACTTCATATAGCTCCTATATAATCCATTCGCCCGAATTGACTTCTTAGCTCTTACAGGCCGCAATTTTAGTTCGATTTGGCTCAAATTAGTCTATAACCTGATATAGCTCCCATTTAAACCGGTCTCTTGATTATCCTTTATTATACCCACCACCGAAGGATGGGGGTATATTCATTTTGTCATTCCGTTTGCAACACATCGAAATATCCATTTCCGACCCTATAAAGTATATATATTCTTGATCAGCGTATAAATCTAAGACGATCTAGCCATGTCCGTCCGTCTGTCTGTTGAAATCACGCTACAGTCTTTAAAAATAGAGATATTGAGCTGAAATTTTGCACAGATTCTTTTCTTGTCCATAAGCAGGTTAAGTTCGAAGATGGGCTATATCGGACTATATCTTGATATAGCCCCCATATAGACCGATCCGCCGATTTAGGGTCTTAGGCCCATAAAAGCCACATTTATTATCCGATTTTGTTGAAATTTGGGACAGTGAGTTGTGTTAGGCCCTTCGACATCCTTTGTCAATTTGGGCCAGATCGGTTCAGATTTGGATATAGCTGCCATATAGACCGATCCTCCGATTTAGGGTCTAAAGCCCATAAAAGCCACATTTATTATTCGATTTTGCTGAAATTTGGGACAGTGAGTTGTGTTAGGCCCTTCAATATCCTTTGTCAATTTGGCTCAGATCGGTCCAGATTTGGATATAGCTGCCATATAGACCGATCCTCAGATTTAGGGTCTAAGGCCCATAAAAGCCGCATTTATGGTCCGATTTCGCTGAAATTTGGGACAGTGAGTTGTCTTAGGCCCTTTGACATGTTTCTTTAATTTGGTCCAGATCGGTTCAGATTTGGATATAGCTGTCATATAGACCGATCCCCCGGTTTAGGGTCTTAGGCCCACAAAAGCCACATTTATTATCCGATTTTGATGAAATTCGGGGCAGTGAATTGTGTAAGGCCCATCGACATCCTTCGTTAATTTGGCTCAGATCGGTCCAGATTTGGATAGAGCTGCCATATAGATCGATCCTCCGATTTATGGTGTAAGGCCCATAATAGCCACATTCATTATCCGATTTTGCTGAAATTTGGGACAGGGAGATGTGTTAGGCCTTTTGACATATTTCTTCAATTTGGTCCAGATCGGTTCAAATTTGGATATAGCTGCCATATAGACCGATTTCTTGATTTATGGTTTCTTGATTTATGGATTATATGGCCCGATGTCCCCGAAATTTGGAACAGTGAGTTTAGTTAAGCCCCTTGACATACTTCTGCAATATCGCACAGATCGGTCCAGATTTGGATATAGCTGCCATATAGACCGATATCTAGGTTTTAGGTTTTGGGGCCATAAAAGACGCATTTATTGTCCGATGTCGCTGAAATTTGAGACAGTGAGTTTGGTTAGGCTCTTCGACGTCCTTCTTCAATTTTGCCCAGATCGGTCCAGATTTGAATATAGCTGCCATATAGACCGATCTCTGGATTTAAGGTTTAGGGCCCATAAAAGAGGCATTTATTGTCCGATTTCGCCGAAATTTGGGACAGTGCTTAGTGTTAGGCTCTTCAACATGTTTATGCAACTTGGCCCAAATCGGTCCAGATTTGGATATAGCTGCCATGTAGACCGATATCTCGATTTAAAGTCTTGGTCCCATAAAAGGCGCATTTATAATCCGATTTCACTGAAATTTGACACAGTGACTTATGTTCGGCTTTTCGACATCCGTGTCGTATATAGTTCAGATCGGTATGAGGTATATGAGTATAAGGTATGAAATTTTCACCGAATTTTGATGAAAGGTGGTTACATATATACCCGAGGTGGTGGGCATTCAAAGTTCGGCCCGGCCGAACTTAACGCCTTTTTACTTGTTTTTTGCTGGTTTGACAGAAGTTTGGTATGTAGAATAAAATTTTGCTCTTCAACTAAATTTATTTTGCATACATTTTTCGCAAAATCCATGGTGGTGGACTCGTAAGATTCGGCCCGACCGAACTTGGCACGTTTTTACTTGTTTCCAAGTAATCTCTTCAAGTTTTTTTTGGGTGTTTGACCATCTTTTTATTGTTTTACTCGTGGCACATCTTTAACGCATGCCAAAGGAACCTACCCAGTTGACACCGGTGGAGGTTTGTGTCCACATTTTTGTTGAAAGGAGACCAAAATTAGCCTGGATTTTGCCATGTTAGTACCAATCCTTCCCACCCTATTCAAATCAGACGATCATACATACACATATATACAAATAGGTCTAATTGGTATTATGAATGGGATTTGCGTATAATTTCGGCAAATTCCCAAGTTTTTGTTTGATCAGTTGTATAAACTGGTTGATTAATACAATTTACAATTTACAACTGAATGTTTTTACCCAAATCAATGAATAACAACCAATTGATATTCTTTTAATTACGATGACATTTAGTAAAATACCGTTTGGATAAAAAAAAAATACAAACAAAACAAAAACCTTCGAAAAAATATTCAAATTTAGAAATCAAAGACCCCAATTACGTTATGACAACAAAAAAGTTCCCATTAAACGCAAATCACATCATCCATGACTTATGAGCGCATTTCTCATTCCCATACTACAAATAACAAGCAACTCACCAAAGCACAAACACGCACATACTCACACCCATGCACCCAGCGTCCATGAGAATGACTGCAATATCCATACAATTAAAAAAAAAAAAAGAGAAACAACAAAATAACTGCAAAAAAATACTTTGATCACCAAAAATGGCGCTACAAATACAGGCGGACATACATAAAACAGCAAAGGCAACAACATAAACAAGACAAGAACCAAAAACAGATTGCCAAACACGAGTTCACTCGAATATTCACTCGGCTATTGTTGTGATTGTTTGGGGCGAAAGTGCAATGACTGCTTGTGACTGTTGGGTTGTCCGAATTGCAACAACAACAACAACAACAATAATGGTATGGCCATCAAGGAACATCAGCAGCAAAAGACAAGCAAAAAACAACAACAACGACTACGACAACATAAAACGTATGTTGTTCACACACAAAACACACCACAATGCGACGACAAAACACATAACCAACACCACACCGCTGCTGCACCATCATCATTACCATCCTCTTCATCATCGTCATCGCCTAAACAAGGCCCACAAACACTGATCCCAATCAAAAGTCTGGACTGATTTTATTGAACCCAATTTCCAATGAAATGCACACAAAAATCAAAATCAAAAAATTAAAGCCGGCATTGTTGTCGTTGTCGTTGTCGCTGCCGCCGCGGAGTTGCTATTCGTGTTTGTATTTTTGGCGGGCTTTTTCAAAACTCAACATTGCATACTGGAACAACAGCAACAACAAGAACACAAACAACCAACACCAGGGACATATAAAAATCCAAATATATTGTGTTTAGTTAATAGGAGGCGGCGGCATTGGTCACAAGTTGTATTTTCTTGCTTTCTCGCTTGTTTGAATTGCTAAAATACACCGCCGCACTGTGGTGCATTTGCAGCAATATCATAAACATTCGTAATTTTCTAGAAACATGCACATATTGCTGAATAAAGATAAAAGAGTCCAACCTCGGACCCTCCCCCTTACCCCGAATTTTCAAAAACGCCCGATCTAGGAGATGGATGCACCAATTAGAGGGAAATTTTATTTGCCACCTTATGGTACCCCGAAAAAAAAAAAGAAATTGGTATAAAACTTTGGGGTCAAATAACCTGGGGGGACGCCCCATCCCAAAACCCGCCCGAACAAACATGTTTGCCGATTGGGACAATGTGGGTATCAAATGAAAGGTATTTAAGGGTAGAATGCGAACCTGGCATACAAATGGCACCCTAAGTGTCGGGGGGGTACCCCACCCCCAAAAACACCACCCAACTGTTCACTTTTACCGCTTTGGGCAACATGGGTATCAAATGAGGGGTATTTAAGAGTACGTACTTGGCATACAAATTTCACCTTTAATGTCGGGGGTTAACCCCCCCCCAATAACACCACCCAATAGAACACTTTTACCGCTTTGGGCAATATGGGTATCAAATAAAAGGTATTCAAAAGTAGAGTACGAATTTGACATAAAAATGTATTCCTTGGTGTCTGAGGGGCCTCCCCATCAAATGAAAGGTATTCAAGAGTAGACTACACATTTTATTATAAATGTTAGGTCCAAGTACCTGGGGGCCGCCCTAGCCCCAGAACCCCTTAAAATAGGTTTATTTGATGATCATGACAATATGGGCCTCAAATGAAAGGTATTCAGGAGTAGATTATAAATATGGTCAGGAAGTACGAATAGGCTTTATAATTTATTGATAACGGAAGGAGGCGGACCCTCCACCGTTATCCCAAAAACACCACCCAAAATCAAAAGTGGACCGATAAGGGCAATATGGGTATCAAATGAAAAGTATGCAGGAGTAGATAACGAATCTGGCATACAAATTCATGTCGAAGTATAGGCGGTCACCCCACCCCCACAGAAACGCCCAAAATGGTCACATTAGCCAATCAAGGACACATGGGACTCGGTTTGTTTGTTCCGTATAGGCTGCAAAACGGCAGAACCGATTTTCTAGAAATGTTCGCATATTTCGTAGAGAGGTCTGGAAGGAAACATATCAGAAGGGGGACGGACCCTCCCCCTTATGCCAAAAACTCGGCCCAAAATCAAAAGTGAACCGATCGGGACAATATAGGTATCAAATGAAAGATATTTAAGAGTAGAATACGAATGTGGTATTAAAATTTGAGTCCAAGTACCCATCGGACCACCCCAAGCCTAAAATTTCCCCAAACAGACATATTGGACGTTCACATCAATATGGGGCTCAAATGAAAGGTATTCGGGAGTAGATTTCGAAATGAAAGGTATGCGGGAGTATATTTCGAATCTTGGTATACAAAATCAGATCGAAGTATAGTGGGTCACCCCACCCCTCAAAAACGCCATTAGACCCATTATGACTATATGATACTTGGCAGATCCGGTGAAGTTAAAGGGTTCTTGAAAATCTAGACGTAAATAAATCCCCGGGACCGGATGACATATCAGCACTTGTCTTATGCAAGTGTTCTTCGACGCTCGCTCGTCCATTACGCAACCTTTTTAACCTTGCCTACCGTGCGGGAGTCTTCCCGGCGCGTTGGAATGTTGCGAGCATTCAGTCAATACCCCAGAAGGGTGAGGCAAACAACCCTGCGAATTATCGGCCAATTGCGATATGCTCCGCTCTCACCAAGGTCATGGAGAGCATGGTTAATCACCATCTTGTGAGGTATTTAGAGTCTAATGGCCTTTTAAGTGACCAACAGTATGGGTTTCGCAGAAATGGCTTTGCGGGCGACTTCATGGCACTTCTGTCGAAACGTTGGAGTTGCTCAATCTACCAATTTGGTGAGAGTAAGATTGTGGCTCTGGATATCTCCAAGGCATTCGATGGGGTCTGGCATCCTGCACTACTAACAAAGCTTGTCGCATTTGGTGTCGGTAATGACTTCGTTCGATTTTTTTTGAGCTTTCTCAGAGATCGCACCATTCGAGTCGTTATAGAGGGGTACTCATCGAATGAGCATAAATTGACCGCAGGTGTAGCCCAGGGCTCTGTTCTTTCTCCTTCTCTTTTGATGATTTTCATCAACGATCTGTTGGCTCAGACATAGAATCCGATCTACCTCAGGGCTCTGTTCTTTCTCCTTCTCTTTTTATGATTTTCATCTACGATCTGTTGGGTCAGACATCGAATCTGATCTGCGGATGACAGTAATCTCTGTCATTCGTACTCCTGCGACCATAGGCCGAGTCTTCGAGAAATTGAAGACAAGTGCCGGGTTATGGACGATACACTCTTCCAGTATTTGCTGGCCATTTCTGAGTGGCGTCGAATGACTGGAGTAGATTTTAATGCACAGAAGACTCAGTGCTCCTTGTTGCCACACAAACTATTCGCTGACCTATTAGGTGTTGAGTAATCCGAAGCTCTTGATGTTCTGTACATGAAAATACAAAGTGATGTCCGTTGGGCTAAACATGTATTCGAAGTGCCGAAAGAAGCATTCAAGTGTTTAGGCATCCTTAAACGGTGTAACAATTACTTCACTCCTTCGGCTCTTCTTAACATCTACACCACTTCCATAAGGACGAAAATTGAGTACAAGTCACATGTATGGGCTGGAGCTTTTAACTCATCCCTGGAGCTACTGGACCGTGTACAGAGGAAAGCAATGTCGTTGATTGGGGACAGTGAGATATTCAATTCGATTGCCTCCCTTCATCATCATCGCAATGTGGGTTGTTTGGCGCTGTTCTATCGGTACTTTCGTGGTGTGTGATCGTCTGATATTAGTCTTCGTATTCCTGATGTAAGGATGTATGTCAGGGATACTAGACATTCCAGGCACTCACACCCGTTTGCAATTGATTGGCCAGCGGACCGCACAATGCATTATAGAGAGAATTCTTATTTTGCCCGATCCGTTTGTATGTGGAATCGACTTCTGGCTAATGTTTTTCCCACCCAATTTGACATCCAAAGATTTAAGAGAAATGTCAACACATCCTACATCCATTTCCGCCCCTCCAATTCCTTATTTTCCTCTCGCCAACGCTATGCACTGCATTCATAGGGGACATCCCCTGCGTGTTGGCTGACAGAAAAAAAAGAAGAAAAAGAAGAAGACCAGCATCATTGTTGTTTGTTGTCATTGCACCGTGTTTTGTCAAAAAATTGCATATATTGACCACTGTGAATTTTCAAAGCCACTGCACGACAGTCTGATTCAACAAACAGTGTTGGCCTTAGAGCACAGATATTTCATTCACATACAATGAGAATGACAAAAGACTAAGGAAGAGTACTTAAAAAAGTTTTTATGAACGCAAAATCTTCAATGCTTCCTCTCTCAATGCTCTTGCTCAAAAACACATAGACTTGGCTCAAAGAGAAGCATTAGCAGAATTTTGATACTCCTGTTCGTTCAACAAAATACCACCTTAAACCCTTCGTAACTGAATGCATTTTTTT
This sequence comes from Stomoxys calcitrans, assembly GCF_963082655.1. NCBI lineage: Eukaryota > Metazoa > Arthropoda > Insecta > Diptera > Muscidae > Stomoxys > Stomoxys calcitrans. The sequence continues at coordinate 241,597,014 of NC_081552.1, read as the reverse complement.
CAGCTTCTCTTTTTTGCATTAAAGATTTGATTTTTCTTAACTTTCCATTAGGACCCTCGCATGTAAAAATGCCTTCATCAAGAGCACATGTGTGAACATGATGGTGATTATTATGTGATGGCCACATAATTTTTTCATCCACTTTTGCATTTGGGTTTTTTTTTTCATTTTTTGAGTTTTGTTTTAGTCAACTCTTGTTTCCTTTCTATATTGGGTTGTAGGTTTTTTTTTCATTCCTTTCGCTAAGTTGGTCAAAACTAATCAGGTTTAATTAAGGATCAGTTCACCAGTGGGGGGGGGACAAACATAAAGGGAAGATATAACATCAAATTTCTTGCTGTCTGGGCTATTGAATAGGGGCTATAACGTTCGCTCTCTTCAATAGAATGACAAGAAGGTCGTTGCACTGCAATGAAGAATTGCGCATTTATTAACACACCACACAAAAAAACGTTAAAGTCCAAAAACCGTTTGAAATTTCAGTTAAACGATCTCTGGTTTTTTCAAAGCTTAAACATTTTTAGGCATTCAAAGGCCAAGGAGCACAATATAAAATGAAACAAGTAAAAAGGCATTAAGTTCGGCCGGGCCGAACTTTGGATACACACCACCTCGGATATATATGCAAACTGTGTCAAATTTCATTGTAATCGGATTATAAATGCGACTTCTATGGGGCCAAGACCTTAAATCGAGATATCGGTCTATATGGCAGCTATATTCAAATATAGACCGATTTGGGCCAAGCTTCAGAAAAATGCCGAACACAACTCCCGGTCAAAAAACTTCGGCGAAATCAAACAATAAATGCGCCTCTTATGGGTCCAAAACCTCAAATCGAGAGATGAACCTCAAATCGGTTCAGATATGGATGGCAGCTATATCCATATCTGAACCGATCTGAGCCATATTACAGAAGTATGTCGAGGGGCTTAACTTAGCTCACTGTCCCAAATTTCGGCGACATCGGACAATAAATGCGCCATTAATGGACCCAAAACCTTAAATCGAGAGATCGGTCTATATGGCAGCTATATCCAAATCTGAACCGATCTGTGCCATATAACAGAAGTATGTCAAGGGGCTTAACTTAACTCACAGTCCCAAATGTCGGCGACATCGGACAATACATGCGCCTCTTATGGGCCCAAAACCTAAATCGAGAGATCGGTCTATATGCCAGCTATATTCAAATCTGGAACGATCTGTGACATATTACAGAAATATGTCGAGGGGCATAACCTAACTCACTGTCCCAAATTTCTTTGACATCGGACAATAAATGCGCCTTTTATGGACCCAAAACCTTAAATCGAGAGATCGGTCTATATGGCAGGTATATCCAAATCTGAACCGATCTAAAGCCAAATTGAAGAGGAATGTCGAGGAGCCTAATACAACTCACTGTCCCAAATTTCGGCGATATCGAACAATAAATGCGCCATTAATGGGCCCAAATCCTTCAATCGAGAGATCGGTCTATATGGCAGCTATATCCAAATCTGAACCGATCTAAGGCCAAATTGAAGAAGGAAGTCGAGGAGCTTAACTTAACTTACTGTCCCAAATTTCTTTGACATCGGACAATAAATGCGCCTTTTATGGACCCAAAACCTTAAATCGAGAGATCGGTCTATATGGCAGCTATATCCAAATCTGAACCGATCTGAGCCAAATTGAAGAAGGGAGTCGAGGAGCCTAACGCAACTCACTGTCCCAAATTTCTTCGACATCGGACAATAACTGCGCCTCTTATGAGCCCAAAACCTCAAATCGAGAGATCGGTCTATATGGCAGCTATATCCAAATCTGTACCGATCTGTGCCATATTACAGAAGTATATCGAGGGGCTTAACCTAACTCACTGTCCCGAATTTCTTTGACATCGGACAATAACTGCACCTTTTATGGCCCCAAAACCTTAAATCGAGAGATCGGTCTATATGGCAGCTGTATCCAAATCTGGACCGATCTGAGCCATATTACAGAAGTATATCGAGGGGCTTAACACAACTCACAGTCCCAAATTTCTTTGACGTCGGACAATAACTGCGCCTTTTATGGGCCCAAAACCTTAAATCGAGAGATTGGTCTATATGGTAGCTATATCCAAATCTGGACCGATCTAGGCCAAATTGAAGAAGGAAGTCGAGGAGCCTAATACAACTCACTGTCCCAAATTTCAGCGACATCCAACAATAAATGCGCCTTTTATGGGCCCAAAACCATAAATCGAGAGATCGGTCTATATGGCAGGAATATCCAAATCTGAACCGATCTGAGCGAAATTGAAGAGGAATGTCGAGGAGCCTAACACAACTCACTGTCCCAAATTTCGGCGACAAGGAACAATAAATGCGCCATTAATGGGCCCAGAACTTTGAATCGAGAGATCGGTCTATATGGCAGCTATATCCAAATCTAAACCGATCTGAGCCAAATTGAAGAGGAATGTCGAGGAGCTTAACTTAACTCACTGTCCAAAACTTCGACGACATCGGACGATAAATGCGCCTCCTATGAGCCCAAAACCTCAAATCGAGAGATCGGTCTATATGGCAGCTATATCCAAATCTGGACCGATCTGTGCCATATTACACACGTTTGTCGAGGGGCTTAACTTAACACACTGTCCCAAATTTCAGCGACATCCAACAATAAATGCGCCTTTTATGGGCCCAAAACCTCAAATCGAGAAATCGGTCTATATGGCAGCTATATCCAAATCTGAACCGATCTGAGCCAAACTGAAGAAGAATGTCGAGGAGCCTAACACAACTCACTGTCCCAAATTTCTTTGACATCGGACAATAACTGCGCCTTTTAATGACCCAAATCCTTAAATCAAGAGATCGGTCTATATGGCAGCTATATCCAAATCTGAACCGATCTGAGCCAAATTGAAGAGGAATGTCGGAATGCTTCAAATCGAGAGATCGGTCTATATGGCAGCTATATACAAATCTGAACCGATCTGGGCCAGATTGAAGAAGGCTGTCGAAGGGCCTCATACAACTCACTGTCCCAAATTTCTTTGACATCGGACAATAACTGCGCCTTTTATGGACCCAAATCTTTAAATCGAGAGATCGGTCTATATGGCAGCTATACCCAAATCTGGACCGATCTGGGCCATATTACACACGTTTGTCGAAGGACTTAACTTAACACACTGTACCAAATTTCGGCGATATCGAACAATAAATGCGCCATTAATGGGCCCAAATCCTTCAATCGAGAGATCGGTCTATATGGCAAATTGAAGAGGAATGTCGAAGTTCCCAACACACCTCACTGTCCCAAATTTCAGATAATTCCCACCGTAGCTCAGAGGTTAGCATGTCCGCCTATAACGCTGAACGCATGGGTTCGAATCCTGGCGAGACCAAAAAAAAAATTTCAGCAGTGGTTTTCGCATCCCAATGCTGGCAACATTTGTGAGGTACTATGCCATGTAATGCTTCTCTGCCAAGAGGTGTCGCACTGCGGCACACCGTTCGGACTCGGTTATAAAAAAGAGGCCCCTTATCATTGAGCTTAAACTTGAATCGGACCACACTCATTGATATGTGAGAAGTTTGCCCCTGTTCCTTAGTTCATGGGCAAAATTTGTATTTGCAAATGTGGCTTTTATGGGTCTAAGACATAAATCGGCAGATCGGTCTATATGGGGGCTATATCAAGATATAGTCCGACATAGCTCATTTTCGAACTTAACCTGCTTGTGGACAAAAAAAAGAGTCCGTGATAAAATTCAGCTCAATATCGCAATTTTTATACCCTCCACCATAGGAACTACTCGAAGTAAATATATTCTTGATCGTCGCGACATTTTTTGTCGATCTAGCCATGTCCGTCCGTCTGTCTGCCGTCCGTCCGTCCGTCTGTCTGTCGAAAGCACGCTAACTTCCGAAGGAGTAGAGCTAGCCGCTTGAAATTTTGCACAAATACTTCTTATTAGTGTAAGTCAGTTGGGACTGTAAATGGGCCATATCGGTCCATGGTTTGATATAGCTGCCATATAAACCGATCTTGGGTCTTGACTTCTTGAGCCTCTAGAGGGCGCAATTCTTATCCGATTTGAAGGAATTTTTGCAAGAAGTATTTTGTTATGATATCCAACAACTGTGCCAAGTATGGTTCTAATCGGTCCATAACCCGATATAGCTGCCATATAAACCGATCTTGGGTCTTGACTTCTTGAGCCTCTAGAGTGCGCAATTCTTATCCGATTTGATTGAAATTTTGCACGACGTGTTCTGTTATGATATCCAACAACTGTGCCAATTACGGTTCAAATCGGTTCATGACCTGATATAGCTGCCATATAAACCGATCATGGGTCTTGACTTCTTGAGCCTCTAGAGTGCGCAATTTTTATCCGATTGAAATGAAATTTTGTACGACGTGTTGTGTTATGATATCCAACAACTGTGCCAAGTACGGTTCAAATCGGTTCATAACCCGATATAGCTGTCATATTAACCGATCTTGGGTCTTGACTTCTTGAGCCTCTAGAGGTCGCAATTCTTATCCGATTTGAAGGAATTTTTGCACGAAGTATTTTGTTATGATATCCAACAACTGTGCCAAGTATGGTTCAAATCGGTCCATAACCCGATATAGCTGTCATATAAGCCGTTCTTGGGTCTTGACTTCTTGAGCTTCTAGAGGGCGCAATTCCTATCCGATTTGACTGAAATTTAGCATGTTTTGTTTTGTTATGATATCCAACAACTGTGACAAGTATGGTTCTAATCGGTCCATAACCCGATATAGCTGTCATATAAGCCGTTCTTGGGTCTTGACTTCTTGAGCCTCTAGAGGTCGCAATTCTTATCCGATTTGAATGAAGTTTTGCACGAAGTATTTTATTCTTACTCTCAACAACTGTGTCAAATAAGGTTCACATCGGTTCATAACCTGATATAGCTGCCATATAAACCAATCTGGGATATTGACTTCTTGAGCTTCTAGTGGTCGCAATTATTATCCGATTTGCCTGAAATTTTGTACGACAGATCCTCTCATGACCATCAACATACGTGTTTATTATGGTCTGAATCTGTCTATAGCCCGATACAGCTACCATATAAATCGATCTCTCTATTTACTTCTTGTGCCCCCAAAGTGAGCAATTCTTATTCGAATTGGCTGACATTTTACACAGGCCTCCAACATATAATAAAGGGTGATTTTTTTGAGGTTAGGATTTTCATGCATTAGTATTTGACAGATCACGTGGGATTTCAGACATGGTGTCAAAGAGAAAGATGCTCAGTATGCTTTGACATTTCATCATGAATAGACTTACTAACGAGCAACGCTTGCAAATCATTGAATTTTATTACCAAAAGTGTTCGGTTCGAAATGTGTTCATTCACCGTAACGTTGCGTCCAACAGCATCTTTGAAAAAATACGGTCCAATGATTCCACCAGCGTACAAACCACACCAAACAGTGCATTTTTCGGGATGCATGGGCAGTTCTTGAACGGCTTCTGGTTGCTCTTCACTCCAAATGCGGCAATTTTGCTTATTTACGTAGCCATTCAACCAGAAATGAGCCTCATCGCTGAACAAAATTTGTCAAAATTTGAACACATTTCGAACCGAACACTGATTTTGGTAATAAAATTCAATGATTTGCAAGCGTTGCTCGTTAGTAAGTCTATTCATGATGAAATGTCAAAGCATACTGAGCATCTTTCTCTTTGACACCATGTCTGAAATCCCACGTGATCTGTCAAATACTAATGCATGAAAATCCTAAACTCAAAAAAATCACCCTTTATAATTGTGGTCCAAACCAGACTATATCTTGTTATCGCTCTAATAGCAGAGCAAATCTTTTCTTATATCCTTTTTTGCCTAAGAAGAGATGCCGGGAGAAGAACTCGACAAATCCGATCCATGGTGGGGGGTATAAAAGATTCGGCCCGGCCGAACTTAGCACGCTTTTACTTGTTAAAGGCTGTGGAGTGATAACAACAGGCGGACGGACAGACGGACATCTCTAAATCGTCTTAGAATTTTAAGACCATCCGATATATATAAACTTTATAGGGTCGGAAATGGATATTTTTATGTGTTGCAAACGGAATGACAAAATGAATATACCCCCATCCTACGGTGGTGGGTATAAAAAAGGATGTAGAAACATTGAAACAAAATGCAGAAGCAGTGAAAACAGCGAGAAATCAAAAATATAGAACATAGTGCCAACCAAAAGCTGATCCACTTAGGGTTCTCTTTTTTACTTGTAAATCTAAATCTTACTTCCTACAGCAATTAGTTTGCATTAATGATGGTATCAGCTATATATGTCCTTCTTCCTTTTAATTTATTCCTCTTCTATCGCAATAAACCTAATTGTCCAAGTGAGTCTTAATGCAGACCACCACCATAACCTTAACTCACTTAACACTTCCTATTATATATTCATTAAATAACCCGATACTCATAAATTCTGTATTCGAATGCAGAATGTAATGAAATTACATTTTACCGGTAATATTTGTTTGGAAAATGAACTTTCCCTCCAAAAATGTGTGTGCTCACAAGTCCTTAAATGTAAATATCAAAGTCCTGTTTCGCTATGCGAAAGCCTGTGTATGCGTCCGAGTGCTGTGGTATGTGTTCTCAACAGGAAATCGTACCTTTAGCGTCCCGCTACAATTCCCTTTGTTCCCCGCCCCCTCAAAACCAAAGGACATTCCGCGCCCATTTTTACTACGCATGTCTGAAATGTGGAGCTTTTTGTACTCCAACAACTAGTAAAGCGGAGGTGTATAGTAAACTCAAGTGTATGTGTGCGAGTGTTTATGGGGTTTGTATGCGCATACATAGAGAAATATTTTTCTGGCAAGCGAGCAATGTTTCCAAAGGAAAGCATCGAGAAAATGTACAGCTATCAAAAAGGAACTGCAATTTGGCCAGAGGGGATATGGAGTCAGTGTTGCCGAAAGTAAAAACTAATTTTTCTCATCAACATTTTGTATAATCCCCGCTATCCAATAGCGGGCCATTCTGAGGCAGAGTTGAACATATTCATCTATGAAGTTGAACGTTGATTCAAACATAAATTTCTCGATAATCACTGATGATTCCACTTAGGAATAGGGGCTAGCATCTCACCTACTAGTGAAAGCAGTTCGATTTTAAGTTTAAGCTCAATGATAAGAGGCCTTCTTCTTATAGCCAAGTCCGAACGGTGTGCCGCAGTGCGAGACCTATTTTGGGAAAAAGTTTTTACATGGCATAGTACCTCACAAATGTTGCCAGCATTGGGAGGAGAAAGCCACCGCTGAAAAATGTTTTTTCTTATGGTCCAGCCAGGATTCGAACACGAGCCTTCAGCGTCATAGGCGGACATGCTAGCCTCTGTGCTACGGTGAATGCCTATCACGATTTTCTTTGGAAAGTTTTCAGGGCAATGGAAACTCCAACTCTCTCTGGCTTACATATGGTTCCTATCGTTATAAATTTGAAGAAGCTTTAGATCTTGATTCCTAAGATTATCTTCCATGGAACTACAAGTTAAGTAATCCTAACTTACTTACCTTAATTAATTATGACGGAACATATGTTCCACTTGCCGAACGTAGAATAGCTTTCCAATCTCCTAGATCTTCTGCGCTCATTTTATAATCACTGATACCAAGTTTCGAGGTGTCTCCCACCACTTGATCTTTTTATCGGGCTTTTGGTTGTCACGGTTTGCGTGTGCCACCGTGTTTGCCTTCAAAAGACATCTTTGCTGGAGCTTCTTCATCCATTCTGCCAGCATGACCTAGCCAACGCAGCGGTTGTATTTTGATATGTGTATCTATGGTATCGTCGTCATATAGCTCGTGTTCATACCACGCCTATATTCTCCATTAACGCAAACTGGTCCTTGCATTTAATGAAGAATCTTTCTCTCAAACACTCCAAGCACTGCCTCGTCTGCCTTCACAAGTACACATGCCTCGGAACCATATAACAACACGGGTAGTATCAGTGTCTTGTATAGCGTAATCTTCGTCCGTCGAGAGGTGGCCTTGTTGCAAAATTTCTCACTTAATCCAAAGTAGCATCTGTTTGCCAGTATAATTCTCCAATGTACTTCAAAACTGGTGTCATTCGTTTCGGTTACGGCGGTGATGAGTTAGATAAAAATGCTGACTATAACAAAGTTGAGGTTCCCAACTTTCTCCATTTTATTTATCTGATCGGTTGTACAAGGCGTTGTGGGAGTTGAAACTATCCACTTAGGTTTTAATCTTTCACTCAGTACGCTCCAGAGTATCTTGTAGGTGATAAGGAGGAGACTTATCCCTCTGTAGTTGGCACATTCCGTTGAGTAGAGTAGAGTAGAAGTAGAGTAGAAGTAGAGTAGTAGTAGAGTAGAAGTAGAGTAGAAGTAGAGTAGAAGTAAAGTAGAAGTAGAGTAGAAGTAGAGTAGAAGTAGAGTAGAAGTAGAGTAGAAGTAGAGTAGAAGTAGAGTAGAAGTAGAGTAGAAGTAGAGTAGAAGTAGAGTAGAAGTAGAGTAGAAGTAGAGTAGAAGTAGAGTAGAAGTAGAGTAGAAGTAGAGTAGAAGTAGAGTAGAAGTAGAGTAGAAGTAGAGTAGAAGTAGAGTAGAAGTAGAGTAGAAGTAGAGTAGAAGTAGAGTAGAAGTAGAGTAGAAGTAGAGTAGAAGTAGAGTAGAAGTAGAGTAGAAGTAGAGTAGAAGTAGAGTAGAAGTAGAGTAGAAGTAGAGTAGAAGTAGAGTAGAAGTAGAGTAGAAGTGGAGTAGAAGTAGAGTAGAAGTGGAGTAGAAGTAGAGTAGAAGTAGAGTAGAAGTAGAGTAGAAGTAGAGTAGAAGTAGAGTAGAAGTAGAGTAGAAGTAGAGTAGAAGTAGAGTAGAAGTAGAGCAGAGGTAGAGTACAAGTAGAGTAGAAGTAGAGTAGAAGTAGAGTAGAAGTAGAGTAGAAGTAGAGTAGAAGTAGAGTAGAGTAGAAGTAGAAGTAGAAGTAGAAGTAGAGTAGAAATAGAGTAGAAGTAGAGTAGAAGTAGAGTAGAAGTAGAGTAGAAGTAGAGTAGAAGTAGAGTAGAAGTAGAGTAGAAGTAGAGTAGAAGTAGAGTAGAAGTAGAGTAGAAGTAGAGTAGAAGTAGAGTAGAAGTAGAGTAGAAGTAGAGTAGAAGTAGAGTAGAAGTAGAGTAGAAGTACAGTAGAAGTAGAGTAGAAGTAGAGTAGAAGTAGAGTAGAAGTAGAGTAGAAGTAGAGTAGAAGTAGAGTAGAAGTAGAGTAAAAGTAGAGTAGAAGTAGAGTAGAAGTAGAGTAGAAGTAGAGTAGAAGTAGAGTAGAGTAGAGTAGAGTAGAGTAGACTAGAGTAGAGTAGAAGTAGAGTAAAAGTAGAGTAGAAGTAGAGTAGAAGTAGAGTAGAAGTAGAGTAGAAGTAGAGTAGAAGTAGAGTAGAAGTAGAGTAGAAGTAGAGTAGAAGTGGAGTAGAAGTAGAGTAGAAGTAGAGTAGAAGTAGAGTAGAAGTAGAGTAGAAGTAGAGTAGAAGTAGAGTAGAAGTAGTGTAGAAGTAGAGTAGAAGTAGAGTAGAAGTAGAGTAGAAGTAGAGTAGAAGTAGAGTAGAAGTAGAGTAGAAGTAGAGTAGAAGTAGAGTAGAAGTAGAGTAGAAGTAGAGTAGAAGTAGAGCAGAAGTAGAGCAGAAGTAGAGTAGAAGTAGAGTAGAAGTAGAGTGGAAGTAGAGTAGAAGTAGAGTAGAAGTAGAGTAGAAGTAGAGTAGAAGTAGAGTAGAAGTAGAGTAGAAGTAGAGTAGAAGTAGAGTAGAAGTAGAGTAGAAGTAGAGTAGAAGTAGAGTAGAAGTAGAGTAGAAGTGGAGTAGAAGTAGAGTAGAAGTAGAGTAGAAGTAGAGTAGAAGTAGAGTAGAAGTAGAGTAGAAGTAGAGTAGAAGTAGTGTAGAAGTAGAGTAGAAGTAGAGTAGAAGTAGAGTAGAAGTAGAGTAGAAGTAGAGTAGAAGTAGAGTAGAAGTAGAGTAGAAGTGGAGTAGAAGTAGAGTAGAAGTAGAGTAGAAGTAGAGTAGAAGTAGAGTAGAAGTAGAGTAGAAGAAGAGTAGAAGTAGAGTAGAAGTAGAGTAGAAGTAGAGTAGAATTAGAGTAGAAGTAGAGTAGAGTGCTTATGGACAGAAAAAAAAGGAATTTGTGCAAAGTTTTAGGTCAATATTTGTTTTTTGAAAGTCTGTAGCGTGATTTCAACAGGCAGATGGATGGACATGGCTATTGGGTTGCCCAAAAAGTAATTGCAGATTTTTTAAAAGAAAGTAAATGCATTTTTAATAAAGCTTAGCATGAACTTTAATCAAATATACTTTTTTTACTCTTTTTTTCTAAAGCAAGCTAAAAGTAACAGCTGATAACTGACAGAAGAAAGAATACAATTACAGAGTCACAAACTGTGAAAAAATTTGTCAACAAAAATCCGCTATTACTTTTTGGACAACCCAATAGATTGTCTTAGATTTTTACGATGATTAAGAATATATACTCTATAGGATCGGAAATGGATATTTCGATGTATTGCAAACGGAATGCCAAAACTAATATTACCCCATCCTTCGGTGGTGGGTATAAAATACTGACATTTATTTTAATGACATCCATAAGATGGGGGTTAGACCATCCCATGCCATAAAATAATTTTTTTTTTTGCAACTAGATAAACGCATACCCTCCATGCCTTTATACCCTCTTCCATAGGATGGGGGTTTACTAATTTCGTCATTCTGCTTGTAACACCTCGGAATATGCGTCTAAATCCGCATATAGTATATATATTCTTGATCGTCATGTTATTTTAAGTCGGGCCAAAAAGGGCCAAATCGGTCCTTGTTTTGAATTAGGTGCCATATAAACCGATCTTGGAACTTTTTGCATGTCGTGTTTTGTTTTGACTACCAATAACTGTGCTGTGTATGGCGCAAATCGCTATGTAACCTGATATAGCTGCCGTATAAACCGATCTGGGATCTTGACTTCATGAGCTTCTAGAGGGCGCAATTCTCATCTGGTTTGGCAGAAATTTTGTAGAACGGCTTTTCCCATGACCTTCAACGTACGTGTCCAATATGGTCTGAATCGATCTATAGCTTGATACAGCTCCCATATAAACCGATCTCCCGATTTTGATTCTTGAGCCCCTACATTGCGCACTTCTTATCCGAATGAACTGAAATATTACACAATGACGTCTACAATGTTCAGCATTCAATTCATTAATGGTCCGAATCAGACTACAACTTGATATAGCTCCAATAGCTTAAAGTTCTTATTCATTATTCTTTGTTTGCATAAAAAGAGTTACCGCTCATAGAACTCAATAAATGCGATCCATGGTGGAGGATATTAAGGATTCGGCTCTTCCGAACTTAGCACGCTCTTACTTGTTTCCTTTTGATCTCAATAAGGAAAATACGAAGTATTATGAGGATCGGTAAACGATAACCCGTGCCGCCTCATCATCCAAAGTTGGTTGTAGTGCTTTCTAAGGAATCCTAGTTGAGTATTTTAGGTCCTATCATAAAACTGATAAACTATGTATACATTTATATAGAATTTATTACAAAATCGCAAACTGTACCCTGTTCCACTACTGTGTTTGTGATAAAATGGCTAGTTGGACTCAGAAATTCTTGCTGATTCGGCTTAGCTATGTCCGTCTGTCCGCATATTCTTTCTAAGCTTATATTTTGACATATTGAGCCCCTTGAAGTCTTAGTTTTTGCCCGATTTGGATGAAATTTGAAACATAAAGTACACTAGTGTCCTCTAATACTCACAAGAAGCCTACCCCGATGGGCTCATTAATATATATAGACCCCTAAAAACCGATACCCGATACCGATACCGATGCATTTTTAGTTGTTATAAAATAATTGTATTGAGTTGCCCAAAAAATAATTGCCGATTTTTCATATAGTCGGCGTTGACAAATTTTTTCAACGGCTTGTGACTCTGTAATTGCATTCTTTCTTCTGTCAGTTATCAGCTGTTACTTTTAGCTTACTTTTAGAAGGCGTTAAGTTCGGCCGGGCCGAACTTTGGATACCCACCACCTCGGGTATATATGTGAACCACATTTCGTCAAAATCGAGTGAAAAATGCATACCTTAAGCCCCATAGCAGCTCTATAGATATCATCCGATTTAGACCAAATGCTTATAAGTACAAGTCATTGATCAACCGAGAGATCGGTCTATATGGCAGCTATATCCAAATCTGGACCGATCTGAGCCAAATTGAAGACAAATATCGAAGGGCCCAACACAAGTCATTGTCCCAAATTTCGGCGACATCGGACAATAAATGCGCTTTTTATGAGCCCAAAACTTTAAATCGAGAGATCGGTCTATATGGCAGCTATATCCAAATCTGAACCGATCAGGGCCAAATAGAAGCAAGATATCGAAGGGCCTAAGGCAAATCACTGTCCCAAATTTCAGCAAAATCGGATAATAAATGTGGCTTTTATGGGCCTAAGACCATAAATCGGAGGATCGGTCTATATGGCAGCTATATCCAAATTTGGACCGATCTGGGCCAAATTGACGAAGGATGTCGAAGGGCTCAACGCAACTCACTGTCCCTAATTTCAGCAAAATCGGATAATAAATGTGGCTTTTATGGGCCTAAGACCTTAAATCGGAGTATCGGTCTATATGGCAGATATATCCAAATTTGGACCGATCTGGACCAAATTGACGAAGGATGTCGAAGGGCTTAACGCAACTCACTGTCCCAAATTTCAGCAAAATCGGATAATAAATGTGGCTTTTATGGGCGTAAGACCATAAATCGGAGGATCGGTCTATATGGCAGCTATATCCAAATTTAGACCGATCTGGGCCAAATTGACGAAGAATGTCGAAGGGCTCAACACAACTCACTGTCCCAAATTTCAGCAAAATCGGATAATAAATGTGGCTTTTATGGGCCTAAGACCATAAATCGGAGGATCGGTCTATATGGCAGCTATATCCAAATTTGAACCGATCTGGACCAAATTGACGAAGGATATCGAAGGGCTCAACGCAACTCACTGTCCCAAATTTCAGCAAAATCGGATAATAAATGTGGCTTTTATGGGCCTAAGACCATAAATCGGAGGATCGGTCTATATGGCAGCTATATCCAAATCTGGACCGATCTGGGCCAAATTGACGAAGAATGTTGAAGGACCTAACACAACTCACTGTGCCAAATTTCATCCAAATCGGATATAAAATGTGGCTTTTATGGGCCTAAGACCCTAAATCTGAGGATCGGTCTATATGGCAGCTATATCCAAATTTGGACCGATCTGAGCCAAATGTCGAAGATTGTCGATGGGCCCAACGCAACTCACTGTCCCAAATTTCAGCAAAATCGGATAATAAATGTGGCTTTTATGTGCCTAAGACCCTAAATCGGCGGATCGGTCTATATGGGGGCTATATCAAGATATAGTCCGATATAGCCCATCTTCGAACTTAACCTGCTAATGGACAAAAAAGGAATGTGTGCAAAATTTCAGCTCAATATCGCAATTTTTAAAGACTGTAGCGTGATTTCAACAGACAGACGGACGGACATGTCTAGATCGTCTTAGATTTTCACGCTGATCAAGAATATATATACTTTATAGGGTCGGAAATGGATATTTCGATGTGTTGCAAACAAAATGAATATACCCCCATCCTTAGGTGGTGGGTATAAAAATTATATTTGATTAAAGTTCATTCTAAGTTTTATCAAAAATGCATTAACTTTCTTTTAATAAATCCGCAATTACTTTTTGGGCAACCCAATATATCTAGGCTTCAGTTATGAATTCATTTGGTTTCCGTCCAAACAACTCCACAAATATTCGGCTCGGTACCCGCTCTTTTGTTTTACTCTAATCAAAACAGTACATTGAACAACGACAACGGCAACACTGGCTCCGAAACTCCAAAGGAATGCTTAACTAAAAGGCGCCTTGTTTTCATCCTGAGGTGCTATGCCCATTTTGTTATTGTTGTTGCCGTTGTTGTGAGGAGCACAAAGCAAAACAAAATAAAATTAATCGCCTTAGATCAATATTTGATGTTGGCCCAAAACACAATAACAGCCAAAATGGCAGCAGCAACAAAAACTACAACTGCACACATATTCCCGCCATAATGTACCAGAAATACTTACAGACACCCACAGGACAGGCAAGGTGCCTTGCAATAATGCTTGCTGGAATGCTTACTTTTGCCTGTTAACATTTGTGTGTTTTAGTTGTTTTCATGTATTGGTTGTTATGTTGTCCTTTATTGAACATGTGTTGTATGTCATGTGCCATTGTGTGAGTGTCTTTGTTGTTTGTTGTATACTATGCTACTCTACTGTTATCCTTCCTTCCGATGGCTATGACGCTGATGGTTGTATCCGAAAAAGGCGGCATATTTTATATGTTTATCATGTCAAGAAAACTTGTGACGTGTTACACCAAAACTTTGCTTGTTGAAGTCATCAAGTCGGTCGATTCGCATAGAAGACATTCTCCTTCTCAACAGCTCTTTCTGTTGTTTTGTTGTCTTGTTGTTGTCTTGCGTGTCCTTTCACTTCTGGTATCTTCATAGATTATCCTCCATTCTTTGGGGCCATCACTTCACTTCACTCACTCATAACTAAGTGATAAAATAATAGTTTGTTGCAAACAACTCACACAAAATCTATAAACATGATAAATGTTTGTTATTAATGTGAGGACTCGAGAGTCCTTATCCGCATAACTTTGGGCGCAAAGTGCGTCAATGGTTAACAGTGGAGCAGTGGTGAAGGAGATCTTAAGTTGTGGCAAAGCGTTAACATTCAAGTTATATTTTGGGAACTCTTTAGAACTGTTGGGTGCCTGTTCCAATGATTTCAAATGGTTTTCATCTAATTGCCTTACAACCGTTGTTCCGATTTGACTTCTTGTACAAAAAACTAGAATGATCTGTTATCATAATCAATATCCAATTCGACACCATTTTCAACACTTCAATGATACTTTTTTTGCTTCCCATCAGTCCATACATGTTGCAAATCGTCAGTGAATAGTGACCAAACATGAGCTTTTCTACGTAATGTGCCTCTCTATCCACCACAACGTTAGGAGGGAAATTCATATTTTGTTCCATCTATCGTTACTTACATCTATCCTTTCATTTATCACTCTATTCATCACCATTTTTCATCTTTTCTTCCATCCACCTTTTCACCAATTCTTCTAATCATTTTTACATTAATCCATTTATTCATCTATCCTTTTTTCCATTCATCCATCCATCCGTTCAACCATCCTCTCAACTGTTTTTTCATTCATCTTTCCAACTCTCAATCCTTTCATACATCCTTCCCTCCATCCATCTATTGATCCTTATATCTTCCCATCTATCCTTTCCTCTATCTTTCTATTCTTCCAGCCATCCATCCACTCATCCATTCAATCATTCATCTTTCCATCAATCCTTTCATCTATCCTTCCCACCTATCCATTAAACCCACATCCATTCTATCACCTATCCTTTCTTACCATCCATTAATCCCCCATCCATCCTTCTATCCATTATTCCGTCCATCCATTCTTCCAACCATCTTTCCGTCCATCCCTTCATCCTTTCATTCATTCTACCAACTATCTTCCATACAACCTTTCATCTATCCTTCCCACCTAACCGTTAATCCCTCATACATCCTTCCATCCGTTCCTCCATTCTTTCACCCATCCGTCCGTTCATCCATCGTTCCATCCATCTTTCATTCGTCCATCCATCTACCATCCACCCTTACATCTATCTAACCTCACATCCATCTATCCCTCCCATCTATTCATCCAGTCAATACATTAACTTCCCCATCCATCCATCTTCCAGTAAACCATTCATCCTCTCGTCTATCCTCCCTTCCATTCTTTTATCCACACTCCTATCCGCGTCCCATTTATCAAACCATCATATTTCTAACCATGATTCAAACTTCATTCTAATCATCCGTTCTTACATCCATCCACCCTTACATTTATCTAACCTCACATCCATCTATCCCTCCCATCTATTCTTCCAGTCAATAAATTAACCTCGCCATCCATCCCTCTTCCAGTAAATCATTCATCCTCCCGTCCATCCTTCCATCCATTCTTTTATCCACACTCCTATCCGCGTCCCATCTATCAAACCATCATCCTTCTAACCATCCTTCCTACTTCATTCTAATCATCCGTTCTTACATGCGTTCTTCAATCCACTCATTTAACCTTTCATCCATCCTTCCAATCACTTTTCCATCATCTCATCCATGCATCCTTCCATCCATCTACCCATCCTTCTATCAATCGATTTGTAACAGAAATCATATATCCTTTCATCCCATCCATCTATCCCCTCATTCAGTCCATTCTATCTATCTATCTATCTATCCTTCCCGTCTACACATTCACCTCCCCATCCATCGCTCCTTCCAGTCATCCATTCATCTAAGCTTTTATCCTTCCCTCTTCCATCATTCCATCAATACATCACCCCGACCAGCATTTTATTCACACTCCTTCCATCCATCTATCAATCGATTCGTAACACAAATCATATAACCTTTCATCTCATTCATCTATCCCCTCATCTATCTTATACAATCGTTCCATCCTTCCTTCCATCATTCAGTCCATTCTATCTATCTATCCTTCCCGTCTACACATTCACCTCCCCATCCATTGCTCCTTCCAGTCATCCATTCATCTAACCTTTCATCCTTCCCTCTTCCATCATTCCATCCATACATCACCCCGACCAGCATTTTATTCACACTTCCATCCGTTCGTCCATCTATCTTTCCAACCATCCTTTCATCCATTATTCCATCGATCGAACCAATCCTCTTTTAATCTAATTATCTTAATCTAATTATCTTTATCTTCCATTTCTCCTTCCATCCATCCATCCTTTGATCTATCCATCCATCCACCAACGCTTCCATTTATCCTACCATTCATCCATCAGTCCATCCAAACTCTTATCTATCCTTCCAATCATCCTTCAATCCTAACATCCATCAAACCATACTTCCATTCTTCTGAGAATCTATTCCTTCTTCCTTTCATATTTTTAACATCCAACAATCAGTGGCTACTTCCATCCAACTTTTCATCCATCCTTCCATCCACCCTTGCTCATATCCTTCCATTCATATTTCAATCTAACCATTCATCCACCCATAATTTCATACATCCTTCCATCCATTTCAGTCTTCCATCCATTAATCGTTTTTTCCACTCATCCCTCCATTTATCCATCCATCCAACGTTCCATCTATCTTCCATCCAGTCTTCCATCCATCCTTCCATTTATCCTTCTATCTATCATTCCATCAATGCATCTATTTATTCATCCTTCCATTTATCCTTTCATTTATCCTTCTATCTATCATTCCATCAATACATCTATTTATTCATCCTTCCATACATCCATTCATTCTTGCACCTATCCTTCAATCCAATCATCCACCCACCCATTCTTCTATCCATACTTCCATTTATCCTTCCAGCCATCCATCTTTCCATGTATCCTCTCATCCATTCCTCCATCCAACCTTCCATTCATCCTTCCATCAAACTATCTATTTACCTTCCATCCATCCTTCTATCCAAACTTCCGTCCATCCTTCCATCAATCCTTCTTTCCAACCTTCCATCCATCCTTCCATTCATTCATCATTCCATTCATCCCTCCATCCATTGTTGCACCTATCCTTCCATTCATCCTTCAATACAATCATCCATCCATTCTTCCATCAACCTTTCCATCCATCGATCTTTCCATTTACCGCTCCATCCAACCTTCCATGTTTCCCTCCATCCATTTATGCTTCCTTTCCATTCATGCTTCCATTTATCCTTAAATTTATCCTTCCATTTTGCTCCCATCCATCCTTCCATCCATCCTTACATCCATTCTTCTATCCGTCCTTCCATTCATCCTTCATCCATACTTCAATCGATCCTACCAGCCATCCTTCCATCCATCCTTCCATCCATTCTTCCATCCATCCTTCCATCCTTCCTTCCATCCTTCCATCCTTCCATCCATCCTTTCGTCTATCCTTCCATCCATCTTCCCACTCATCCATCCATCACTCCATTCATTCATCCTTCCAACAATCCATCCTTCCATCCATCCTTCCATCCATCCTTCCATCCTTCCATCCATCCTTCCATCCATCCTTCCATCCATCCTTCCATCCATCCTTCCATCCATCCTTCCATCCATCCTTCCATCCATCCTTCCATCC
This sequence comes from Stomoxys calcitrans, assembly GCF_963082655.1. Classification (NCBI taxonomy): domain Eukaryota; kingdom Metazoa; phylum Arthropoda; class Insecta; order Diptera; family Muscidae; genus Stomoxys; species Stomoxys calcitrans. The sequence goes on along the minus strand of NC_081552.1, from coordinate 241,578,715 downwards.
ATCCTTCCATCCATCCTTCCATCCATCCATCCTTCCATCCATCCTTCCATCCATCCTTCCATCCATCCTTCCATCCATGCTTCCATCCATCCTTCCATCCATCCTTCCATCCATCCTTCCATCCATCCTTCCATCCATCCTTCCATCCATCCTTCCATCCATCCTTCCATCCATCCTTCCATCCATCCTTCCATCCATCCTTCCATCCATCCTTCCATCCATCCTTCCATCCATCCTTCCATCCATCCTTCCATCCATCCTTCCATCCATCCTTCCATCCATCCATCCATCCTTCCATCCATCCTTCCATCCATCCTTCCATCCTTCCATCCATCCATCCTTCCATCCATCCTTCCATCCTTCCATCCATCCTTCCATCCATCCTTCCATCCATCCTTCCATCCATCCTTCCATCCTTCCATCCATCCATCCTTCCATCCATCCTTTCGTCTATCCTTCCATCCATCTTTCCACTCATCCATCCATCACTCCATTCATTCATCCTTCCAACAATCCATCCTTCCATACATCCTTCCATCTATCCTTCCATCCACCCTTCCATCCTTCCATCCATCCTTCCATCCATCCTTCCATCCATCCTTCCATCCTTCCATCCATCCATCCTTCCATCCATCCTTCCATCCATCCTTCCATCCATCCTTCCATCCATCCTTCCATCCATCCTTCCATCCATCCATCCTTCCATCCATCCTTCCATCCATCCTTCCATCCATCCTTCCATCCATCCTTCCATCCATCCTTCCATCCATCCTTCCATCCATCCATCCTTCCATCCATCCTTTCGTCTATCCTTCCATCCATCTTTCCACTCATCCATCCATCACTCCATTCATTCATCCTTCCAACAATCCATCCTTCCATCCATCCTTCCATCCATCCTTCCATCCATCCTTCCATCCATCCTTCCATCCATCCTTCCATCCATCCTTCCATCCATCCTTCCATCCATCCTTCCATCCTTCCATCCATCCTTCCATCCTTCCATCCATCCATCCTTCCATCCATCCTTCCATCCATCCTTCCATCCATCCTTCCATCCATCCTTCCATCCATCCTTCCATCCATCCTTCCATCCATCCTTCCATCCATCCTTCCATCCATCCTTCCATCCATCCTTCCATCCATCCTTCCATCCATCCATCCTTCCATCCATCCTTCCATCCATCCTTCCATCCATCCTTCCATCCATCCTTCCATCCATCCTTCCATCCATCCTTCCATCCATCCTTCCATCCATCCTTCCATCCATCCATCCTTCCATCCATCCTTTCGTCTATCCTTCCATCCATCTTTCCACTCATCTATCCATCACTCCATTCATTCATCCTTCCAACAATCCATCCTTCCATCTATCCTTCCATCCATCCATCCATCCACCCTTCCATCCTTCCATCCATCCTTCCATCCATCCTTCCATCCATCCTTCCATCCATCCTTCCATCCATCCTTCCATCCATCCATCCTTCCATCCATCCTTCCATCCATCCTTCCATCCATCCTTCCATCCATCCTTCCATCCATCCATCCTTCCATCCATCCTTTCGTCTATCCTTCCATCCATCTTTCCACTCATCCATCCATCACTCCATTCATTCATCCTTCCAACAATCCATCCTTCCATCTATCCTTCCATCCATCCATCCATCCACCCTTCCATCCTTCCATCCATCCTTCCATCCATCCTTCCATCCATCCTTCCATCCATCCTTCCATCCATCCTTCCATCCATCCTTCCATCCATCCTTCCATCCATCCTTCCATCCATCCTTCCATCCATCCTTCCATCCATCCTTCCATTCATCCTTCCATCCATCCTTCCATCCATCCTTCCATCCATCCTTCCATCCATCCTTCCATCCATCCTTCCATCCATCCTTCCATCCATCCATCCTTCCATCCATCCTTTCGTCTATCCTTCCATCCATCTTTCCACTCATCCATCCATCACTCCATTCATTCATCCTTCCAACAATCCATCCTTCCATCCTTCCATCCATCCTTCCATCCATCCTTCCATTCATCCTTCCATCCATCCTTCCATCCATCCTTCCATCCATCCTTCCATCCATCTTTCCATCCATCCTTCCATCCATCCTTCCATCCATCCTTCCATCCATCCTTCCATCCATCCTTCCATCCATCCTTCCATCCATCCTTCCATCCATCCTTCCATCCATCCTTCCATCCATCCTTCCATCCATCCTTCCATCCATCCATCCTTCCATCCATCCTTTCATCCATCCTTCCATCCATCCTTCCATCCATCCATCCTTCCATCCATCCTTCCATCCATCCTTCCATCCATCCTTCCATCCATCCTTCCATCCATCCTTCCATCCATCCTTCCATCCATCTTTCCATCCATCCTTCCATCCATCCTTCCATCCATCCTTCCATCCATCCTTCCATCCATCCTTCCATCCATCCTTCCATCCATCCTTCCATCCATCCTTCCATCCATCCTTCCATCCATCCTTCCATCCATCCATCCTTCCATCCATCCTTTCATCCATCCTTCCATCCATCCTTCCATCCATCCATCCTTCCATCCATCCTTCCATCCATCCTTCCATCCATCCTTCCATCCATCCTTCCATCCATCCTTCCATCCATCCTTCCATCCATCCTTCCACCCATCCTTCCATCCATCCTTCCATTCATCCTTCCATCCATCCTTCCATCCATCCTTCCATCCATCATTCCATTCATCCTTCCATCCATCCTTCCATCCTTCCATACTTCCATCCTTCCATACTTCCATCCTTCCATCCATCCATCCATCCATCCATCCATCCATCCTTTCGTCTATCCTTCCATCCATCTTTCCACTCATCCATCCATCATTCCATTCATTCATCCTTCCAACAATACATCCTTCCATTCAGTTTTGCATCTATCCTTCCATTCATCCTTCAATCCAACCTTTCATTCACCCCTATTTCTATCCATCTGAGAATCGATTTTTTTTCTTCCATTCATCTTTTTATCCATCCATCGAACAATCCGTTGTTTCTTCCATCCATTCATCCTTCCATCCATCCTTCGATTAATCCTTCCATTCGTCTTTTGCTTCCATGCATTCCTCCATTCTTCCATCACCATTCCATCTATCCTTCCATCCATTCTGTTATCTATTCTTCCATCCCTATTTCATTTCAAATATCCATCCATCCACCTTTCCATCCATTCCAATTTTTCTCCCTTATTTTCATCAATTTTTTCTTTCATCATTCCATCAATATTCATTCATCTATTCTTCATCTGTCATCCATCCCTTAACATAACCTTCACATATATCCTCCCATCTATCCATCCTTCCATTCTTCACGACCATCTATTCTTGCAGGCAACTTTCCATTCATTCTTTCACACATCCATCCTTTATTCTAACCATTTAATTATTCTTCCATCTACTGGTCCATCCACTCTGTGCATCCTCTAATCAATATTTTTCTTCATTGTTCCACATATACAGCATTCCATCCGTGCTTCCACCCTACCATCGATACATCCGTCCGTTTATCAATGTTTTCATCCTTTTTGCCATCGATTTATTCCCATTTTTTCATCCTTATTATTCTTACTTCAGTGATTTCTCCCATGTGCAACACAGGCATATGTCTTTTGTTCAAACTTTAGTTGGCCCTCACCCGTCCTCTACCGTCCGACCTCATTTCAAATTGATTATGCATAGTGCAGCCAATCTGAAGATGATCATGTCCGTTCTTTTTGCTATCCTTCTCTCAATCGTTTATCCGACCTTCTGTATTTTATTCCAACCTCTTTTCGGCTGTTCCTTCATTCGCCCTACTATCCATCAGTCCTGGCTTTGGTTCTTAGTTCCGTCCCAGACTCAGTCTGCTTTGCTGTTTTGCTCATCAAAAATGTATGAACAGACCAAAGATTCTAAATAATATAATCCTTAATCTGAGCTTTTAATAAAACTTAATCCGAACCTTAAAGTTCCATATATTTTAAAGGCATACTCAATACCCATATACACTTTGTCCCACAGTACTACTGATGATGACTGATATCCCTAAATATATTGTAATAAATAACACAAACTCATTTCAAATAACGACAACTTCCCTGTGGCCCCCACCTCGACCTATTTTTGGGGCAAAACCAACCAACGAAAGAGTGCCAAGCACAAGAGCAGGAAAATACCCCATCCAGCGAAGCTATCGACGGCAACGATACGATGGCAGGCAGCATAGTCCTGAGAATGCAGACAAAATACGGAGCCCAGAATGAAGAAAATCTTTGCAATTTGATTTATATGCCAGTGCATGAATACAACAGAGAATACGGAAGGGAAGGCAATTCAAACACTCACACACACACATACACACACATAAACACAACATTTGAAAAGTGTTCAGTACATAGAAAACTAGAAAAACCGAATCAGAGCTAAAAAATGAAATGTGATAAGTATATGGTACGACGAGTAGTGGCGAAAATAGTAGTTGTAGTGAAGGATATCTATGCTTGGCTTTGTATATACTATTACATGGTAGTAGGTAGGTATACTACAATTATTATATAATTTATATTGTTGTTGCTGTAGTTGTAGTTGCTGGCGCTGTTGCAGCAGCAACGACTACATATTCTGCAACAACAGCCATAAAGACGTCTAAACGATGTTGTGAACAACAACAACATTATTGCTAGTTCCTCAACGCAGCAGCAATAAATTGAAGTTCCCTCTCATACTCAACTGTGTACACAGAGAGAAAAAAATGCAATGATTTGAAATCAAAACGGGGAAAAAAATTTCACAATCAATTTTGTTTGAACTGAGAATGCTGTTGTGTTGATTTAGGGTAGATCATAAATCTGTCTTTAACCCAGATGGGTAAAAAAAATACCCAAGAATACAACTGTCTGAGAAAAATTCTAGCTCAACTTAGAAAAAAAGTGTCCTAATGAAATTTGGATTGGCCTAAAGAAGACGAATAAATGAATGTAATAAAAAATTCACGTCATATAAGATCATGTTTTGGTGGACAATTGGGTTGTCAAAAGTCGGCTAATTTTTATATAAAAAAAAATCTAACTCAAAATTGGTTCTACATAAGACAAATAAAAGCGTGCTATGTTCGGCCGGGCCGAATCTTATATACCCTCCACCATGAATCACATTTGTCGAATTTTTTCCCGCATTTGTCGAATTTTCTTCCTAGGCAAAAAGGATATAAGAAAAAATTTGCTCTGCTATAAGAGCGATATCAAGATATGGTCCGGTTCGGACCACAAACCGGCCAATTCGATTAAGAATTGCGCCCTTTGGGGGCTTAAGAAGTAAAATCGATTTATATGGGAGCTGTATCAAGCTATAGACCGATTCAGACCATAATAAACACGTATGTTGATGGTCTTAAGAGGATCCGTTGCACAAAATTTCAGGCAAATCGGATTATAATTGCGACCTCTTGAGGCTCAAGAAGTCAAGATCCCAGATCGATTTATATGGCAGCTATATCAGGTTATGAACCGATTTGAACCTTATTTGGCACAGTTGTTAAAAGTCATAATAAAATACTTCGTGCAAAATTTCATTCCAATCGGATAAGAATTGCGCCCTCTAGAGGCTCAAGAAGTCAAGACCCAAGATCGGTTTATATGACAGCTATATCAGGTTATGAACCGATTTGAACCATACTTGACACACTTGTTGAATATCATAACAAAATACTTCGTTCAAAATTTCATTCCAATCGGATAAGAATTGCGCCCTCTAGAGGCTCAAGGAGTCAAGACCCAAGATCGGTTTATATGGCAGCTATATCAGGTTATGGACCGATTCAAATCATACTCAGCACAGTTGTTGCATACCCTAACAAAACACGTCCTGCAAAATTTCATTCCAATCGGATAAGAACTGCTTCCTCTAGAGGCTCAAGAAGTCAAGACCCAAGAACGGTTTATATGGCAGCTATATCAAAACATGGACCGATATGGCCCATTTACAATCCCAACCGACCTACACTAAAAAGAAGTATTTGTGCAAAATTTCAAGCGGCTAGCTTTACTCCTTCGGAAGTTAGCGTGCTTTCGACAGACAGACGGACGGACATGGCTAGTTCGACTTAAAATGTCACGACGATCAAGAATCTACATACTTTATGGGGTCTTAGACGCATATTTCGAGGTGTTACAAACAGAATGACGAAATTAGTATACCCCCATCCTATGGTGGAGGGTATAAATATCAACTTATGGCGATAAGCCTTCTACTTTCCACAGCAGGTGCGATTTTCTGTCAAAGTCATTAAAATCCACTTTTCTTCGGTGAATGGTCACAAGATATGCAAATTTTGCCCATGAACATTCCACTAAGGAACAGAGGCAAACTTCTCACATAACAATGAGTGCAGTCCGATTCAGGAAGGAGGAAGCCTCATGGTGTGGGGATGTTTATCCTCTTCAGGAGTTGGTAGGCTCGTAAAAATTGACTCTAAAATGATTGCTCCAGTCATTACCTTGGTATAGCCCCCATATAGACCGATCCTCCGATTTAGGGTCTAAGGCCCATAAAAGCCACATACTTTTTCAATTTGGCCAAGATCGGTCCAGATTTGCATATAGCTGATATGTAGACCGATCTCTTGATTTTAGGGTTTGGGCTCATAAAAGGCGCATTTATAGTGCGATGTCGCCAAAACTTGGGACAGTGAGTTGTGTTGGGCCCTTCGACATTCTTCTTTAATTTGGCTCAGATCGGTCCAGATTTGGATATAGCTGCCATATAGACCGATCTCTCGACTTTTGGTACTTTAGTTCCGAAACGTACGAATATCATCAAATCCAGCCTTACCTCGCTACATTAGTGCAAAATGGCAAACATTAGTGCAAAATTTCCCTTACCCTTTCCTAAGAAAAAGGGTAATTTTAGTACCCTTTACTAAGTGAAAGTGTAGTTTAGTATCCTTTCCTAAAGGTAAGGGTAGTTTTAGTACACTTTCCTCAGGATATGGGTAGTTTTAGTACCCGTTCCTAAAGGAAAGGGTGGTTTTAGTACCCTTTCCTAGGGAAAAGGGTAGTTTTTTTATCTTTTTCTAGGGGAAAGAGTAGATTTATTACCCTTTCCTAAGAGATAGGGTGGTTTTAGTCCCCTTTCCTAAGGAAAAGGGTAGTATTATTACCCTTTCCTAAGAAAAAGTGTAGTCTTAGTACCCTTTCCTAAATGAAAGGGTGGTTTTAATACCCTATCCTAAGTGAAAGGGTGGTTTTAGTACCCTTTCCTAAGGGAAAGTGTAGTTTTAGTACCCTTTCCTAGGGAAAGGGCAGCCTTTCCTGAGGAAAAAATTAGTTTTAGTACCCTTTCTTAAGGTAAACGGTAGTATTAGTTCCCTTTCCTAAGAGAAAGTGTAGTCTTAGTACCCTTTCCTAGGGAAAAGGGTAGTTTTAGGAAACGGTGACTTTTGTACCTTTTCCTAAGGAAAACGGTAATTTTAGTACCTTTACCCGAAAGGATAGTTTAGTACCCTTTTCTAAGGGAAAGGGTAGTTTTAGTACCCTTCCTTAAGGGAAAGGATTGTTTTAGTACCCTCTCCTAAGGGAATGGTAGTTTAAGTACCCTTTCCTAAGGGAAAGTGTAGTTTTAGTACCATTTCCAAGGGAAAATGGTAGTTTTTGTACCCATTCCTAGGGAAAAGGGTAGTTTTTGTACCCTTTCCTAGAGGAAAGTGTAGTTTTAGTTCCTTTTACTCAGGGAAAGCGTAGTTTTAGAAACTTTTCCTAATGAAAAGGGTACTTTTAGTACGCATTCCTAAGGAAACGGTAATTTTAATACCCTTTTCTAAGAGAAAGGGTAGTTTTAGTACCCTTTCCTAAGGCAAAGGGTAGTTTTAGTACTCTGTTCTTAGGGGAAATGGTAGTAGAGAGTTTTAGTTCACTTTCCCTAGCGAAAGGGTAGTTTTAGTATCCTTTCCCTAGCGAAAGGGTAGTTTTAGTACCCTTTCACTAGCGAAAGGGTAGTTTTAGTACCCTTTCCTAAGGGAAAGGGTAGATTTAGTACCCTTTCCTAAGAGAAAGGGCAGTTTTAGTTCCCTTTATTCAGGGAAATCGTAGTTTTATTGTAGAACCATTTCCTTAACAAAAGGTAGTTTTAGTACCCTTTCCCAAGGCAAACGGTAATTTAAGTACCCTTTCCTAGGAAAAGGATAATTGTAGTACCCTTTCCTAAGGATACCCTTTCCTTTTAGTTCACTTTCCCTAGGGAAAGGGTAGTTTTAGAACCCTTTCCTAAGGGAAAGGGTAGTTTAGGTAGGTACCCTTTCCTAAGGGAAACGGTAATTTTAATACCCCCTTTTAAAGGAAGGGGTAGTTTTAGTACCCTTTTTTAATGGAAAGGGTAGTTTTAGTACCCTTTCCTGAGGGAAAAGTTAGTTTTAGTACCCTTTCTTAAGGTAAAGGGTAGTATTAGTTCCCTTTCCTAAGAGAAAGTGTAGTTTTAGTACCCTTTCCTAGGGAAAAGGGTAGTTTTAGGAAACGGTGATATTTGTACCTTTTCCTAAGGAAAACGGTAATTTTTGTACCCTTTTCGAAGGGAAAGGGTAGTTTAGTACCCTTTTCTAAGAGAAAGCGTAGTTTTAGTACCCTTTCCTAAGGGAAATGGTAGTTTAGGTGCCCTTTCCTAAGGGAAAGTGTACCTTCCCTAAGGAAAAGGATAGTTTTTTTTACCCTTTCCTAAGTGAAAGGGTGGTTTTAGTACCCTTTCCTAAGGGGTACAAGGGTTATTTTAGTACACTTGGTTGATAGTTTGACCGTATTCCCACATTTTGCGGTACCGAAGTGATCTTCGCACTTATCTCTAATGTGTTTTAAGGCCATAAAGTGACAGTTTTTCAAATTCGGCTAACTGCCACAGAATTGGCCCTTAAGTATAATTTTCAGTCACATCTTTTTATACCCACCACCATAGGATAGGGGGTTTATTCATTTAGTCATTCCGTTTGTAACACATCGAAATATTCATTTCCAACCCCACTGACTTTATATATATCGGATCGTTGTTAAATTCTTAGACGATTTAACGATGTCCGTGTGTCTGTCCGTCCGTGTGGTCGTCAGTTGTACTCAGGCTACAGTATTAAAAAATTGAGATATTGAGTTGAGATTTTGCACAGAGTTGTATAGAAGAACTATACGCAGATAAGTTCTTGAATGGACCACATCGGACTATATTTGGATATAGCTGCCATATAGACCGATCTGGCGATTAAGGGTCGTAGGCCTATAACAGACGCATTTATTACCCGATTTTGCTGAAATTGAGAACAGTGAGTTTTATTATGCCCATCGATATCCGAACCAAAAGTGGCCCAGATCGGAACATATTTGAATATAGCTGTCATATAGACCGATCCGTTGATTTAGGGTCTTAAGCCTATAACAGGTGTATTTACTACCCGACTTTGCTGAAATTTGGAATAGTGAGCTGTAATAAGACCCCCAACATTTGTCCCGAATATGGTCTAGATCTGGTTATATTTAGATATAGTTGCCATAGAGGTCGATCTGAAGCTTTCAGGTTCAAAAGACCATAAAAGTAGCGTTTATTCTCCGATTTTGCTGAAATGTGAAATAGTGAGCTGTATTAAGACTCCCGACGTCCAAAGCAAATTTGGTTCAGATCAGACCATATTTAGATATAGCTGTAATATTGATTGGTTTATGGGCTTAATCACATAAACGGTGCACTTATTAACCGATTTCGTTGAAATTCCGAACGAAATTCTCCGCACCTGAACAAAATATGATTAAGATCGACCTATATTGGGTTTTTACTTGTTTCATTTTTTATGTAAACATAAAAAATTGGATTGCCCAAAAAGTAATTGCGGATTTTTCATATAGTCGGCGTTGACAAATTTTTCCACAGCTTGTGACTCTGTTATTGCATTCTTTCTTCTGTCAGTTATCAGCTGTTACTTTTAGCTTGCTTTAGAAAAAAAGTGTAAAAAAGTATATTTGATTAAAGTTCATTCTAAGCTTTATTAAAAATGCATTTATTTTCTTTTAAAAAATCCGCAATTACTTTTTGGGCAACCCATATATTGTTGGTCGTTAAAAGAATTTCACTTCACTAAAGTTTTAATCTATGGCAGAAATAACCAATTCGCACTTAAGCGATTAGCAGGCAAATCAAAACTGCTGTATCTTCAAAACGACAACATCATCGCTTATGCATGGGAGATAACTGTTTTTCACAGTGTTGGCTCGCCCAGGAAAACTCCTGCGAAGTAGCTGCCAGATAACCGCCCCACTGTCGGTTTGGCTAGAACTCTTCAACCCACCTCAAATTATTTTGCTCCCAGCTAAGTGTACTCGTATTGTAGAGAGCAATTGAGTTTGAATATACAAAAGGATGACAGGACAACCAACAGCTATAGTCCACAGCCCGCACAAAGTCTCGTAACATGGGACTAGCCAACGAACGGTTCGTACGACTAAATGAGCGAAAGCAAGCGAACTAGCGAAAGCAAACGAACAATTCAAATGCAGGCAAAACTAAGGAATTTGTGCCACTTACAGAAGCAGCAGAAATGGCAGCAACAGTAACAGACAGCAGCATCCTTTATGCCAAAACTCCACTAAAACGAAGAGGAGTACATAACGCATTGAACGAAACGTGATGCAAACACTCACAGACACACACAGACACACACACCCAAGCAGCATGGTCCATATTCTCATTACAAAGGGCAATGGACTTTCTTTTCATGTCGGAGAGTTTGGCATAGCTTTCACTCACACACACACACACACACACACACACGCACACCCATATAAATCATCAAAGTAAAGGGTCTATGAGGGCCTGACCTCCCATCCAACTCCCTATGTTGCGGCGGCCATCCATCCGGCCAGCCATCCACCCACTCGAGCAAACTTAATTCCATTTCAGGTTTGTTTCAATCTCATTAAAATGCGCTTTCCATGACAAACAAAAAAAGCACCGACAAAATCCTTTTTGGATACTTTGTCTGAGTTAGTCGCCAGGCTCCGGATACTTTTGGTGTTGCCACAAAAATGAGTTTCGAGAATTTTACAGTTCATGGGAATACAGGAATGGGTGTGTTTTTTTTCTTTTCATAAATTTTGCAATATTCACGCTGCTTTACACCAGGAGGGAAGAAGATTAGATTGCAATTGGATGATGATTGGGGAGGGGGAGGTGAAATGTTGTCAGGATGTTATTGCGGTTGTATTTTGAAATTGAATGAAAACAAAGCTGCTCTCGAAAATGGGGGGAATAGGATTTTTTGCTAGTTATTAACACCAGAAGAGAAAGCAATTTCTGAAAATAACAAAGGAGCTGTGAGTTTTGTAATTTAAGTTTTGTTTTTTTTTTTTCGTATACAACAAGAGAAACTTTTCTATAATTTTGCTTTAATTGAAGTCAAAGAAAGGAAGATATGTACACCTCCATTACTTAAGAAAAAAAAAAAACAAATAGGAAATGTAATTTGAAAATTTAAACTTTTTAAATTTCAACCAACTTTTTTATCCTTTCACAAAAACATCAGAATATTTATAAAGAAACTCGATGGAGTCCTTCATCGGCAAGGGCTGTCGCCTCAGTGCACAACACACTGCTACAACAACAATAAAGAAATCCATAAAAAATTAATAACTTTGGTTATGTCCAGACATTATTTCTCTGTCAACGATAACAAGGCCCTGACGACTGACCGTAAATTAAAAGTCTTAAGACAATGTCCATCATGAGTTTTAGCCTCTTTGCTAGGGCAGATTGTTGGCTTCACATTTTGCATGGTAAATGAGTTTGAACCCAACAAATTTTATACTAGGGGGACTACTGTCTCAGCCTGGAGGAGTATACTGTAGCTCTTGGAAGGGCCCTCTATTTCGAGTCACGCTGCTTCTTTTACGAAAAAAACCTTACTGCAGATCCCTTGCGAAAAAGAACAAATTAAGGAGGGAGATTCAGTTAGAAGGCTGAGTCTGCAACCTGAATCTCCACATGGTGTCCAGCAGAAACCATGTGGGCAAAACTTAACAAAAACCTAATCTCCTCAGTGGAAAAAGTCAGACATATTCGCTGCTCACTTAAACAACTGAAGTAGACGGGAAAACTGACGAGCCCGAAGGTGGCCATTGTTTAGAACTTGTGTTTCATACTGCATACCCTACTTGGGGTCAGACCCGCCTACTTGGAGTCAGACCCGCCCACGAAGTGTGAGGCTTATGCTGCCATGCTAATGCGTACCGCTCACAATTGAACGACTGATCATACAGCAACCCCATAAAAATAACTGAAAAGGTTGACAAGCAACTTCGAATGATAAACACCACCAAGACCTTAAAAACTGGCCTCCGGGTACGGGATCACACCCCGTTTAATAGAACGTGGACATGAACAAAAAACAAGTAAGAGCGTGTTAAGTTCGGCCGGGCCGAATCTTATATACCCCCCACCATTGATCGCATTTGTCGAGTTCTATGCGCAGTATCTCTTTTTAGACAAACATCGAATATTGAATAATAAAATAAAATTTTTAATAAAACTGAGAATAAACTTTAATCAAATATACTTTTTTACACTTTTTTTCTAAAGCACGCTAAAAGTAACAGCTGATAACTGCCAGAAGAAAGAATGCAATTACAGAGTCACAAGCTGTGAAAAAATTTGTCAACGCCGACTATATGAAAAATCCGCAATTACTTTTTGGGCAACGAAATAGTTATAGTCTGATTCGAATCATAAATGAATTGAATGCAGAACATTGTAGAAGTCATTTTGTCATATTTCAGTTCATTCGGATAAGAAGTGCGCCATGTAGGGACCCAAGAAGGAAAATCGGCAGATCGGTTTATAAGGGAGCTGCATCAAGCTATTGATCGACTCAGACCATATTAGACACGTATGTTGAAGGTCATGAGAGCAGCCGTTGTAGAAAATTTCGGCCAAATCGGATGCGAATTGTGCCCTCTAGAGGTTCAAGAAGTCAAGATCCCAGATCGGTTTATATGGCAGCTATATCAGGTTCTATACCGATTTACGCCATACTTAGCACAGCTATTGAAAGTCATAACAAAACACCTCATGCAGAATTTCAGCCAAATCGGATGAGAATTGCGCCCTCTAGAGGCTCAAGAAGTCAAGACCCAAGATCGGTTTATATAGCAGCTATATCAAAACATAAACCGATTTAAACCATACTTAGCGTAGTTGTTGTAAGTGCAACCAAAACACTACGTGCAAAATTTCAATAACATCAGATAAGAATTGCGCCCTCTAGAGGCTCAAGAAGTCAAGACCCAAGATCGGTTTATATGGTAGCTATATCAAAACATGGATCGAAGTAAACCATACTTAGAGTAGTTGTTGGAAGTGATACCAAAACACTACGAGCAAAATTTCAATAAAATCGGATAAGAATTGCGCCCTCTAGAGGCTCAAGAAGTCAAGACCCAAGATCGGTTTATATGGCAGCTATATCAAAACATAGACCGATTGAAACCATATTAAGCGTAGTTGTTGAAAGTGCTACCAAAACACAATGTGCAAAATTTCAATAAAATCGGATAAGAATTGCGCCCTCTAGAGGCTCAAGAAGTCTAGACCCAAAATCGGTTTATATGGCAGCTACATCAAAACATAGACCGATTTAAACCATACTTAGCGTAGTTGTTGGAAGTTGTTGGAAAATACTACGTGCAAAATTTCAATAAAATCTGATGAGAATTGCGCCCTCTATGGGCTCAAGAAGTCAAGACCCAAGATCGGTTTATATGGCAGCTATATCAAAACATGGACCGATTTGGCCCATATACAATACCAACTGACCTACACTAAAGAGAAGTATTTGTGCAAAATTTCAAGCGGCTAGCTTTACTCCTTCGAAAGTTAACGTGCTTTCGATAGACAGACGGACGGACAGACGGACGGACGGACATGGCTAGATGGACATAAAATGTCGCTACGATCAAGAATATATATACTTTATGGGGTCTCAGACGAATATTTCGAGTAGTTGCAAACAGAATGACGAAATTAGTATACCCCCCATCTTATGGTGGAGGGTATAAAAAAATCAAAACAAAAAAACCCAAAGCATCATCATCTACAACAATCAAAGGCAGAACACATCCAATCATTGCCTTTATGTCCACCAATACAGGATGGGGGGTATACCAATCAAGTCATTCCGTTGGTAATACCTGGAAATATTGATCTGCAACCCTACAAAAGAAAAAAAAAACAAGTAAATACACTTTGGACACCCACCACTTCGGATATATATGTAAACCACCTTTCGCCAAAATCAGATGAAAAATGCATACCTTATACCCCCGATTTGGACCAAATACTAATAAGTATAAGTCATTGTTCAATTATGTATAATAACATACCGGTCTTTTAGTAGCTATATCTAAAAATACACCGATCTGAACCATATACGACACGGATGGCGAAAAGCCTGCCATAAGTATTTGTGTCAAATTTCAGTGAAATCGGATTATAAATGCGCCTTTCATGGGGCCAATACTTTAAATTGAGAATCGGTCTATATGGCAGCTATATTCAAACCTGAACCGATCTGAGCCAAGTTGAAGAATAATGTCGAAGATCCTAACACAACTCACTATCCCAAATTTTGGCAAAATCGGACAAAAAATGCGACTTTTACGGGCGCAAGACCTTAAATCGGCGGATCGGTCTATATGGCAGCTATATCCAAATCTGAACCGATCTGGGCCAAATTGCAGAAAGATGTCGAAGGGCCTAACTTAATTCACTATCCCAAATTTTGGCGAAATCGAACAATAAATGCGCCTTTTATGGGCGCAAGACCTTAAATAGAGAGATCGGTTTATATGGCAGCTATATCCAAATCTGAACCGATCTGGGCCAAATTGAAGAAGGATGTCGTAGGACTTAACACAACTCACTGTCCTAAATTTCAGCAAAATCGGATAATAAATGTGGCTTTTATGGGCCTAAGACCCTAAATCGGAGAATTGGTCTATATGGAGGCTATATCAATATATAGTCCGATATAGCCCATCTTCGAAATTAACTCAGGATTTGACCTAGTTTTTGCCCGATTCCAATAGTCACAATGAACCCTATCCCGATAGGTTCATGAATAGATATAGGCCATTTAAATTTTTACCAGAAACCATGGTGATGGGTATCAAAGATTCGACCCGGCCGAACTTCACACGCTTTTTATACCCTCCACTATAGGATGAGGGTATACTAATTTCGACATTCTGTTTGTAACACCTCGAAATATTCGCCTGAGACCCCATAAAGTATATATATTCTTGATCATCGCGACATTTTATGTCAATCTAGCCATATCCGTCCGTCTGTCCGACCGTCCGGACTGTCTGTCCGACCGTCCGGTCTGTAAAAAGCACGTTCACTTCCGAAGGAGTAAAGCTAGCTGCTTGAAATTTGGCACAAATACTTCCTATTAGTGTAGATCAGTTGGGATTGTAAATGGGCCATATCGGTCCATGTTTTGATATAGCTGCCATATAAACCGATCTTGGGTCTTGACTTCTTGAGCCTCTAGAGTGCGCAATTATTATCCGATTGGAATGAAATTCAGCACGACATGTTTTGTTCTGATATCCAACAAGTGTGCCAAGTATGGTTCAAATCGGTCCATAACCCGATATAGCTGTCATATAAACCGATCTTGGGTCTTGACTTCTTGAGTCTCTAGAGGGCGCAATTCTTATCCGATTTGAAGGAATTTTGGCACCAAGTATTTTGTTATAATATCCAACAAGTGTGCCTAGTATGGTTCAAATTGGTTGATAACCTGATATATCTGCCATATAAACCGATCTTGGGTCTTGACTTCTTGAGCCTCTAGAGTGCGCAATTCTTATCCGATTGGAATGAAATTCCGCACGACATGTTTTGTTCTGATATCCAACAAGTGTGCCAAGTATGGTTCAAATCGGTCCATAACCCGATATAGCTGTCATATAAACCGATCTTGGGTCTTGACTTCTTGAGTCTCTAGAGGGCGCAATTCTTATCCGATTTGGGTGAAATTTTGAATGACGTATTTTATTTTTACTTTCAACAACTGTGTCAAATAAGGTTTAAATCGGTTTATAACCTTATATAGCTGCCATATAAACCGATCTGGGTTCTTGACTTCTTTAGCCTCTAGAAGTCGCAATTATTATCCGATTTGCCTGAAATGTTGTACTACGGATCCTCTCATGACCATCAACATACGTGTTTATTATGGTCTCAATCGGTCTATTGCCTGATACAGTTCCCATAAAAATCGATCTCTCTGATTTAGTTCTTTAGCCCCTAAAGGGCGCAATTCTTATTGGAATTGGCTGACATTTTACACAGGTCTCCAACATAAAATTTAATTGTGGTCCGAACCGGATCATATCTTGATATCGCTATAATAGCAGAGCAAATCTTTTCTTTTATCCTTTTTTTGCTTAAGAAGAGATGCCGGGAAAAGAACTCGACAAATGCGATCCATGGTGGAGGGTATGTAAGATTCGACCTGGCCGAACTTGCCTTTTTTCTAGTTTTTTTTTTCAATTTGTAGAAAAACACACAAAATCCTTAACAGACCTACACCAAGGCAAAAGCTTTTGTGTCTCCCTTCTTGACTAAATAAAATTGAAATTAATTTCTATATTTCGATTGCCTACAACTGAAAGCGAGGAGTACGGCTATGAGACAACATGGAAACGAAAGACACGAGGCTGTAGTGCGCAATGTGCGTAAAATATCGATTGCTTTTAAAAAGTCAGAATACAAAACAGAAATAAAATGCAAAATTGAAGGAGTGAGAAGTTTTGTGGGGGGGGGGGGCGGACATGACATCTCCAGCAAATTTTCCCCTCTTACAATTCAGCGTATCCATTTCAAATGTCTGCTGCTACACAAATGGTAGGTGCTCTGCTCCATTTTACTTTGGCGCGAAGATTTTCATTAATGCCATGTCATTGTTTGACCAGGTTGCTGAAATGTCGGCATTGTTTGTTTGGGATACTTAAAACTTTAAGGTTTCATTCAACAAATCTTCAAAACACACAAAATTACAACACTTCTCGGTGTTGTTGTTGTTGTTGAGGAAGAAGATTATGAAAAACCTTCTCTGTGTTATCAGGCAAAATAAGTTTCAATTCTTTGCAGCGTGTTTTTGGTCTAATCAATATTTAAAAAAACCCCCAAGCCAGGGCCAATAGGAAATGAGGTCAATTTAAAATGGACAAAAAAATCAGTTTAAAAAAAATTCGAGAAAAATATTAAAAAAAAAATAGCACAAACTGTTTTAAATTTTATTGGGAATAAATTTTAAAATTCTAAAATTTTTTTTTGCAAGTCTCCTATTTTTTTAACTTCTCTTATCCAATCACTTAAGATTGGTTTGAAGTTTTCGAAAAAGGAAATTTTACACCACAGTGTAACATAACTCAACAAAAAATTCTTTCTAGTCCACAATATTTTTAAGGCTAACAAAGAAAGGTTAACGAAGAAATTTTTTTAATGATTTTTACCAAAATTTTGTTAAAAATTTCTAAAATTAATGTATGATTGACTGGGTAATTCGTCGTCGAAGGCCGCTGATGAAGGGATGGAATCTCAGAAACTGCAGTCCGGATAACCTTTCGACC